>NC_136261.1:7080100-7205100 GCF_964187855.1 Myxine glutinosa | reverse complement strand
AAAGTTAAGTGTCCATATGTTTTATACCTCTCCCACCCCCCCACCCCCCTTCCCATGCCTCCCCCCCAAAGCCCTCTCCCTCCCACAGTTCTCTCGATGTCTCCATGTCTCTCGGTCCCTGCTCTCAAATGTTGTGTTTGTCTCCTTCCCCCTCTCTCCCCATCTTGTCTACCGCTCCTGATGTTATTTGTTTTGTGTGTCTGTTTGTCTTTCTGTGTGATTAATGTTCGCTCTTTCACGAGCCTCGATCTTGTATACAAAAACAAAACAAAACAAAAAAAATAATAATAATAAAGTTAAATGGAGTGATGTTGCGATACTCGGGGTGCGTTGCATAAATCCTCGTAACTCAGAGAGGTGTAGCAGGTGGCGAGACGTAAGGAAGCTTTTTTATTCCCTTGAACATTTGAAATTAGGATATACGTATAAGGAAACGTCTTTATCGTCATTTTAATAAAGTTAAATGGAGTGACGTTTCGATACTCGGGGTGCGTTGCATAAATCCTCGTAACTCAGAGAGGTGTAGCAGGTGGCAAGACGTAAGGAAGCTTAAAGATAACGAGCTAAAAACAGACGAACGATATCCCTTCCGTGGATGTTCCACGGGTTTCATGTCTTGTCTTTATAATCATTTTAATAAAGTTAAATGGAGTGACGTTGCGATCAGTGAGTTGCATACGAAGAGATAAAAGGATGGCATTGACGTCGAGACGGTACGTGATAGTTGGCTGCGGCTGGCTGATGCCACGTTTTTTTTTTCTAAGTGCCATGGATGCTGTTGGACATAACAAAGGTATCGGCTGATCTCTCATCGTAATATTACCCGATGGAAATGAACTGTTTCTTTGTTTGTCATTTCCTATGCAATGTCAAATTGATGTCAGACATCCTTTTCAATTGACAGCTGCTCTTAGTCAGGTTCACTATGTTTTTTCGTTGAAAATTTTGGTAGATTAGCAAAACTATACATTTTTGGAATATTCAGAGCATGAGGAATCCAAAAATTAATGTTTACATTTGCGTAGACACCTTTGCGAAAATGACACTCAGGACAGTGATGAAGATCTGTAAAAGCATATTCCTGAACGGTATAGACCTCGTAGATCCTGTGTATAGGACTTATAGTTCAATCTGATACTACCTATAACTTCCTATAACAACCTATAACTTCAAAGGACTTGCAATATCATGTATTATCACAAATATAAAGACAATGGTTTTCAATCACCTTTGTTTGTTGCTTTTCTATAATCCTGAGCACTATTTTGAGGCCTTTATTGGATTCCTTGACCCCAAAAACATAGGATTAGCATATTGTACACCGCTCCTTTCCTATGCCATCTCCAGGCATTGCAAATCGTCATTGCCGGGCACCAAAGGGGGCTCGGCAGTGACGCACGCTGAAAGAGAGTACTCGGTTTTCACTCTGGTTGTTTGTTGTACACCGCTCCTTTCCTATGCCATCTCCAGGCATTGCAAATCGTCATTGCCGGGCACCAAAGGGGGCTCGGCAGTGACGCACGCTGAAAGGGAGTACTCAGTTTTCACTCTGGTTGTTGTACACCGCTCCTTTCCTATGCCATCTCCAGGCATTGCAAATCGTCATTGCTGGGCACCGAAGGGGGCTCGGCAGTGACGCACGCTGAAAGGGAGTACTCAGTTTTCACTCTGGTTGTTGTACACCGCTCCTTTCCTATGCCATCTCCAGGCATTGCAAATCGTCATTGCTGGGCACCGAAGGGGGCTCGGCAGTGACGCACGCTGAAAGAGAGCACTCAGTTTTCACTCTGGTTTCTTTCTTGTTTTCTTTCTTGTTTGTTTTCTTTCTTGTTTGTTTGTCCGGACGATATCTCAGCCATCCTTTGAGCTAGGAAGCTGAAATTTCGGCACAATAGTGAGCAAGTCCTTTGTCAAAAACTTTTTTTTTTGATTAATCAATAAATTGAGGAGTTATTTAATTATTAGCGATTAATTAAGTACTTATTTAATTAATCTAATTTCCTTTCTCTTCTGACCATTAACTCAGGCACCTTTTGAGTTCGGAAGCTGATATTTGGACATGCCAATGACCAGGTGATTTGGCTGCAAAGGATATTTTTGATTTATGAATTAATCAATTAATCGATTAATTATTTAATTATTCGATTAATGACAAAAAAAATTTTTTTTTTAAAGTTACAGATTCTGATGAAATAGTGGTAGTTTATGTGTTCTCTGACCAAATTGATTATTAATTTAATTTTTTTATGATTATTATTTATTTATTTTCATTATTAATCATTTATTTATTTTCTTTCTCATTTGGCCAATATCTCAGGCACCTTTTGAGCTGGGAAGCTAATATTTGGACATGAGTGACCAAGTGATGTGGCTATCAAGGATATTTTTGATTTATTGATTAATCATTTCATCTATTAATTATTTATTGATTAATCGATTAATTATTTTTTGAGTAATCAATTAATTATTTAATTTTTTATAAATGACTTATTTAATTAAATTTATAAAAGATACATCTTCGGATGAAGCACTAGTGGTTTAGTTATGCGATTAGCCAATTGATTATGAAAATATTTTGTGATAATCTTTTATTGATTTTAATTATACAATTAATCAATCAATTAGTGTACACCTCTCCCTCCCAATGCAGCCTCAATGAGCTGCATTGCGGTATTGCCGGGCGCCGGAGGCGCCCCGGCAATGCCGCGCTGCAGCATATTTAATTATTTGGCATGGGGCGGTGTACTTAGAATGTATGTGTACTTGTTTAATTAAGTTTCTAGGTTGACTAGAAGCCGAGGTCGCGCAAAATATGTATTTTATGGCGGCCATTTTCAAAATCCAAAATGGCGGCCATGCATGTGTCTGTGCAAATGCCAACATTGATTTTCAGATTCTGCATGCTCTCAAGATTCCAAAAATGTACAGGTTTGCTAATCCCAAAATTTTGAACGAAATTATATTTGTTAACATAGTGAACCTGACTATCTTCATCACTGTCCTGAGTGTCATTTTCGCAAAGGTGTCTACGCAAATGTAAACATTAATTTTTGGATTCCTCATGCTCTGAATATTCCAAAAATGCATAGTTTTGCTAATCTACAAAAATTTTGAACGAAATTATATTTGTTAACATAGTGAACCTGACTATCTCCTTTTCGATGGCATCGTCTATTGATATGCATGTTCTTCTTTCATATAATTTTACACATTCACAATCAGTATTTCAATTCTTGCAGACATTGGAAAGGAAGTTGACTCACAGGCCAACTCTCTGGCTCAATCACAGGCCGACGCACAGGCGATGTAATTGTGAGTAGCATTTTTGCACAAGTGAAAATTGATCTTTCTTCCTAACTCTTACTCGGACAAGCAAATCCCCTCTGCCATCCATAATGGTACATTCTATCCATACACCACATCCTCCCTTCCGTGGATGTTCCACGGGTTTCGGCTAGTCTATATAATAATAGCGTAAGGACTCGACTTTGTTATCCCTTTTACGCCGCACCCAGTGACCCGATGCCCACGGCACGATAGGATTTACGATCTACGAACCGCGCTCTTTGTTTATCACCTACAGCCATACTCGAAAAATCTGAATTAGCCGACGTTGGGGCCCAAAAGCATCCGATTAACTGCCGATACGACGCCATCTTATGACGCCATCGTATTGGCGTCTGCTGGGCGAAGGCGAAGCGAGCCGTCCGCTGATTGGACAGTCGAGTGGTGTGAACATGGGTGGTGTGAACCAAATGGTCTTTTTATTCCCTTGAACATTTTAAATTAGGATATATAAGGAAACGTCTTTATCGTCATTTTAATAAAGTTAAATGGAGTGACGTTGCGATACTCGGGGTGCGTTGCATAAATCCTCGTAACTCAGAGAGGTGTAGCAGGTGGCGAGACGTAAGGAAGCTTAAAGATAACGAGCTGAAACAGACGAACGATATGTCAATCCCTTTCTACACCGAACGGCAATAAAAGTATGAGAGCGGGAAGGCATGGCCTGAGCACTTCGAGCAGAGAGGACTGATTGGACTTAACTTAAAGAGAAAAAATTGGAGCTTAACGGAAGAAGAAGATCCCATGAGCGCTCCCCTATGCCATCCATAATGGTACACTCTATCCATACACCACATCCTCCCTTCCGTGGATGTTCCACGAGTTTCACGTCTTTATCGTCATTTTAATAAAGTTAAATGGAGTGACGTTGCGATACTCGGGGTGCGTTGCATAAATCCTCGTAACTCAGAGAGGTGTAGCAGGTGGCGAGACGTAAGGAAGCTTATAGATAACGAGCTGAAAACAGACGAACGATATGTCAATCTCTTTCTACACCGAACGGAAATAAAAGTATGAGAGCGGGAAGGCATGGCCTGAGCACTTCGAGCAGAGAGGACTGATTGGACTAACTTAAAGAGAAAAAATTGGAGCTTAACGGAAGAAGAAGAAGATCCCATGAGCGCTCCCCAATGCCATCCATAATGGTACACTCTATCCATACACCACATCCTCCCTTCCGTGGATGTTCTACGGGTTTCGGCTAGTCTATATAATAATAGCGTAAGGACTCCACTTTGTTATCCCTTTTACGCCGCATCCAGTGACCCGATGCCCACGGCACTAATGGATTTACGATCTACGAACTGCGCTCTTTGTTTAGCACGTACAGCCATACTCGAAAAATCTGAATTAGCCGACGTTGGGGCCCAAAAGCATCCGATTAACTGCCGATACGATGCCATCTTACGACGCCATCGTATTGGCGTCTGCTGGGCGAAGGCGAAGCAAGCCGTCCGCTGATTGGACAGGCAAAGGCGAAAGCAAGCCGTCCACTGGGGTGGACAATCCAGAGCATGCATTTGTGCCGGTGTCGGCGATCGTTGTTCATATACGCACTCTTCATTCTCATCTTTCTTCCTAACTCTTACTTGGACAAGCAAATCCCCTATGCCATCCATAATGGTACACTCTATCCATACAACACATTCTCCCTTCCGTGGATGTTCCACGGGTTTCGGCTAGTCTATATAATAATAGCGTAAGGACTCGACTTTGTTATCCCTTTTACGCCGCACCCAGTGACCCGATGCCCACGGCACTAATGGATTTACGATCTACGAACCGCGCTCTTTGTTTATCACGTACAGACATAGTCGAAAAATCTGAATTAGCCGACGTTGGGGCCCAAAAGCATCCGATTAACTGCCGATACGACGCCATCTTACGACGCCATCGTATTGGCATCTGCTGGGCGAAGGCGAAGCAAGCCGTCTGCTGATTGGACAGGCGAAGGCGAAAGCAAGCCGTCCACTGAGTGGACAATCCAGAGCATGCATTTGTGCCGGTGTCGGCGATCGTTGTTCATATACGCACTCTTCATTCTCATCTTTCTTCATAACTCTTACTCGGACAAGCAAATCCCCTATGCCATCCATAATGGTGCACTCTATCCATACACCACATCCTCCCATCCGTGGATGTTCCACGGGTTTCGGCTAGTGACAAATTAATACCAAAGTATTAATATATCAAAATTAAATGTCAAATCACGCTTGTATTAAGATATTATCAAACCAGCGAACCGTCATCATATTTTGTTCACTTCTAGATTCGGGAGCAAGGTCCGTATCGATCACATTTCAAAACTAGATGGTATTCATAGAATACTTACCCTGTGCAGTCAACTTGTTGCGAGCCAACTCTTCTGTGTTTGACAATTTTTTTCTTTGATTCAATGTGGCTGCCAGACCACATGAGCGATGACATCATAGATTTATATTCTCTAATATAATAATTGTTGCATAGATCACGCTCAATAAATTTCAAACTGATCAGACGAAGCGTTTTCCCTGTCCAATTATGGCGTCATCATTATGGCACCAATGACGTCATCGTCAACACCTATTCCCCATATGGAGTTCTTTACAATGAGCCATGCTTCAATTTTTTCCATACAGTGGTTTTGGAGATATAGAGGTGCAACATTTTTCGGTTTTTCCAAGATGGCGCCTGTACCACATGATCTATCACGTCATGATTATCATTAAATTATTCTACAGGAGGAGGTGCCCCTATGGTGGAAATTTCGTGCCCATCAGACCAACAGTTGCTGAGTTAAAAAATTCACAATGATTGGATAAGTGTTGTACTTGTTGAATTATGACGTCATAACGAAGGCACCGATGACATCATCATTAACAAATGTTATTCCACAAGGGGAGTACTTGACAATGAGCCATGTTTCAATTTTTTCCATGGAGCGATTTCGGAGATATAGAGGTGCAACCTTTTTCTATTTTTTCCAAGATGGCGTCTATACCACGTGACCTATGACGTCATAATTATCATTACAAATGCTTCAGCAGGAGCCACACATATTCTGAATATTTTGTGTCCATCGGTCAAACAGTTGCAGAGGAATTTTTGTTTTATTCATACTGATCAGATCAAGCATTGTACTTGTCGAATTATGACGCCATAATTAAGGCACCGATGACATCATCATTAACAAATGTTATTCCACAAGGGGAGTACTTGACAATGGGCCATGTTTCAATTTTTTCCATTGAGCGGTTTGGGAGATATAGAGGGGTAACTTTTTTCCAAGATGGCGTCCGTACCACGTGACCTATGACGTCATAATTATGATTTAAAAATTATACAGGCAAAGGTGCTTCTATGGTAAACTTTCTTGTCAATCGGACCAATGGTTGCCGAGAAAATGCATTTTTAAAATGTAGACACGTACCGCACACGTACGTGAACGGTTATGCATTTTTCCTTCTCGGTTTGGATCTGGCAGTGGACGGTTGTGTGCCGGCATATTCTCTTCCTTCTCTCTTGCTCGCTCTTGCCTTCTCTCATTGTGGAGGCTTCATCATGAGCGGCCATGTTGGAACATCTTGCTGGTGCTTGTGCGGAGGAAGAGCCGCGGCCCGGGAACTCTAGTTTTCTGTGCAGAGGACGGGTGGACGAGCACGTCGTGGAAGAGCGGGCTGCACGTCTGCCGTTTGCTTCGCTCGTAAGGCCTGTTTTGCATCAATGAGCGCGGCTTGGTGAACAAGGGTGAGCGAGGCCTTTTTCCCACCATCACATGAGCCACGACCGGATTGTGCGCTCGGGGAGGGCCTGAGAAGATTTTGACGACCCCCGACGAGACGCCCCAGCCGATTTGAGCTAAGTGCCACAAACAACGCTATTTATTTTCCAGTTATTTTATCCTTCGTCTGTTTTCGAGTCTGTTTGTGGGAGTGCTCCATTTAGGAATTTAGTTTATCATGCATTTTCTTGGTACCGGCATTTCTTTCATTAAACCTGTTATTTTTGTACATTTTCAACCTGGGTTGTTTGAGTTGATTTATTGCAGGGTCGAGGACATCAGGGGATCCGTGAAGGTAAGCGCTCCAGGCTTCTTCCCCACTTGCCCCCACGTGTATACTCCCCTGTATTTTTGAACGGAACGCCTCAGAGTAACAGCTCGTTTGGTCATCCGTGCTACCCTACGGTGTTCACCAAGGGCAGTGTTATGTGTTCCTCTACGATCTCCTGGTCTCGGTACCACACCAATGATTATAAATGAACAAATAATATTTTGAATATCACACAGGAATAACGGTGCAACAAATGGCAATTAAGAGTGCACTCTATATACCATCAATAAAGTCAAATAACTCACTGCTCCCAGCGAGTGAAAAGGACACTCCTCAATGTCTCTATAACCTTTTCCAAGGCGAATGTGATTCGCCTCAGCGGTCACTGGAACGATCTCCTGTCGAAGCCCGAATCTCGCTCTCCAGTCGATATTCGAATCGCGTACAGTTGACAATGGGGATCGCCCCGCCGAAACTGTACAACGGCGCTCTTCAGAGGAGCACCTTCACCGCTCACTCAGCGAACCGCAACGTAATCGGAGACGAAGCGGTCGCACACACACATCCCCGACAAACGGTAGGATGTTGGGATGAAGATGACACGAGGCAAAACCTTTGTAGGGGTCCGAAGCGCGGGGTTCAAAATGGCCGACGGCTCTTACTTGAGCCGATGCGACTAGGCGAGGATTCGTCGAAATCTCAGCACCCAAATCTGAATATGCAGATTTTCCACTCCAGTGATAATTCCTATTGCCGGATGTCCCTTCAAGGAACTCAAAATTTCCTCGCGACTGTCGCTAGACCAGCCTCGCTATGGAGCCTTGACGTCACGCGTCTTCTCCAACTTTGCTCGTGCCGCCTCTTCCTCTTCACCTCCTTTTTCTTCCGGTTCGGTTTCCTGTATCATTTTACGTTAACCTTTTTAACTTTAGATAGCTGTTCCTGAATAATAAACGTTTTGAGAATAATAATAATACATAATATCAGAAACATGTTAAGTGGGTGAAAACCACAACAGCGGAAGTGACGAATCCGTAACAGTAGTTACACGACAATATTTAGTAATCACACACAGTTAGTAGGTGATCATCAATCGGTGAATCATGACCCTTTAAATTAATTTACATCAATGGACCCTTTCATTTCGAGTGAATGTGTCAATTTGTGAATGGGGCTTGTCATGTTCAGGGGGTTTCCCCACATTCACCACACTTGACATTCTCAGTCAGTGATGGCACTGTCGTAGTCGAGTCTGCACTGATGGCTGTCTCACCTTTCGTACCTTGATAGCTCACCTGCACTTTAGTGCACTGAGCTTATGCGATTGAGCAGTGTTCGTAGGTAAGTGAGTGACTGAGTGAGTCTGTAAACACTTCAGTCATTATTTCGCTTGAACCAAACACACAATTTTGATGAAACTTGGCCACAAGCCTCATATTTGATGTCTAACGAAGATGTATTGACCGCCTCAATGTCTGCGCTCATTAAGGAGGTCGACGGAGAGGGTGGGGGATTGATACCCCCCCCCCCCCAAAAAAATAGGTATTTGCTCTCTTATCCAAAACTACACACACGATGTAGATGAAACCTGGCCACAAGCTGCATATCTGATGCCTAACCTAAATGAGAAGTATTGAACGCATCAAAATTTGCGCTCATTACGGGGGTCTGCCGGGGGGGGGGGGGTTTGAGTGTTTGAATCCCCCCCCCCCCACCAAAATAGGTATTTGGCCTCTTCTCCAACGCTACACACACTATGTAGATGAAACCTGGCCACAAGCTGCAT
This sequence comes from Myxine glutinosa, assembly GCF_964187855.1. Lineage (NCBI taxonomy): Eukaryota > Metazoa > Chordata > Myxini > Myxiniformes > Myxinidae > Myxine > Myxine glutinosa. The sequence goes on along the minus strand of NC_136261.1, from coordinate 7,195,938 downwards.
ATCTGATGCCTAACCTAAATGACAAGTATTGAACGCATCAAAATTTGCGCTCATTACGGGGGTCTGTGGGCTGGGGGGGGGGGGGTTGAGTTACGGGGGTTTGAGTGTTTGAACCCCCCCCCCCCCACCCCACCAAAATAGGTATTTGCTCTCTTCTCCGAAACTACACACACAATTTTGATGAAACGACCACGTGCTTCTTATCTGATGTCTCATGACAGTGTATTGACCACATCAAAATCTGCGCGCTCATCGAGGGGGATTACAGGAGGGTGGGGGGTGGGAGGGAGGTTTTGACCCCCCAGAATAGGTATTTGCTCTCTTCTCTGAAACTACACACACAATTTCAATGAAACTTGATCACAACCTTCATCGCGCATGATGTACCAGTTTGTTCATGGCATTAAAAATATCAGGGTCTGAGGGGTTCTGTGGGGGGTTTGAGTGGCCGTTACTTAGATGAGTTTCAGGACACACGGTACTATTTTTGTGTTGTATTGTCCAATTCTTCCAAAAAAAATTATTTTTATTTTTACAAATTAATTAATATTTGTTTTTCTGGGCAATTCAATTGATTAGACATGATTTTTAAAAGAAACACAAATTTCTATATAAGGTCCCACAGTTGACAGTGCATGTCAGAGCAGAAGTTCCACCATGAACTCCAAGGAACTGTCCGTAGAACTCCGAGGTAGAATTGGGAGGAGGCATAGATCTGGGGAAGGGTATAAAACAATTTCAAGAGTGTTGAAAGTTCCCAAGAGCACAGCGATATCCATCATTAGGAAATGGAAAAAATATGGAACGACCCAGACTCTTCCTAGAGCCAGGCAAGAAGAACCTTGATCAGGGTGGTGACCAATAACCCAATGACCATTCTGACAGAGCTACAGAGTTCTTTGGCTGAGATGGGAGAACCTGCTAGAAGGACAGCAGTCTCTGCAGCACTTCACAAATATAGGCTTTCCGGGAGAGTGACAAAATATTCTGTCGTCTGATGAGACGAAAATTAAACTCTTTGCCCTGAACGCAAAGTGATACATCTGGCAGAAACTGAGCACAACTCATCACCCATTTAACACCATCCCAACCGTGAAGCACGGTGGTGGCAGAATCATGCTATGGAGATTATTTTCAGTGGCAGGGACTGGGAGACTTGCAAGGATGGAGGGAACAATTAATAGAGCCAAATAAAGGCAAATCCTTGAGGATAACCTGCTTCAGAGTGCAAAAGACCTGAGACTACGGCGAAGATTTACGTTCCAACAGAACAATGACCCCAAGCATACAGCCAAAGCAACAATGGAATGGCTTCAGAACAAGAACCTGAAAGTCTTTGAGTGGCCCAGCCAAAGCCCAGACCTGAATCCTATTGAGAATCTGTGGAAACACTTCAAGATTGCTATTCACCGACGCTCCCCATCCAACTTAATAGATCTTGAACAAATCTGCAAGGAAGACTGGGAGAGACTCCCCAAATCCAGATGTGCAAAGCTGATACAGACAAATCCAAGAAGTCTCGAAGATGTAATCGCTGCCAAAAGGCTCTTATACGAAGTATTAACTCATGCGGTTGAATACTTATGTGAATTCGATATTTCTGTGTTTTATTTTAATGAATTTGTCCAAATTAAAAAAAAAAGAATATTCCGCTTTGACATTATGGGATATTATATGTAGATCAGTGATAAAAAAAAAAAATCTCAATTTAATCCATTTTAAATTCAGGCTGTAACACAAAAAAGTGAAAAAAGTCAAGGGGTGTGAATACTTTCTGAAAGCATGCAACACCTCTCCCCCACAATAAAGCATATAACATCTGGCCCTCGTGATAAAGCATGTTTAACACTTGTCTCATGTGACAAAAGCATATGAACACCTGGATCACGTAATAAAACCCTTCGTGCCTCGTTTTGCCGAAATCTTGGACCCGAACCTTTGTATTTTCCCCAAAAGAGTGCAAGGCTCAAAGTGTTTCTCTTTGCAATGATGGATCGTAACGATGTCCACACAAAAAGCTTTTAGGGAGAAAATAAAACCCCACTGGCTCGTTTCCATCCTGTAAGTGCTCAGTACAAAAATAACTCCCTCGAACGCCATTACAGGGGTCATGAAACCCGAAGTTTATACACCCGGAGAAGATTGGAAGGGGGAGAAGGTACGGAGGAAGGGGGAAGATAGGGATGGGGAGGGAGGGGAAGGTATGGAGGAGGAGAGAGGAAAAGGTAGGGATTGAGAGGAAAGAGAAGGTAGGGAGGGGAGGGAGAAGGTAGGGAGAGGGAGAAGTTAGGGTGGGGATGTAGGGCAGAATGTAGGGAGGGGTAGAAGATAGGTAGCGGGAGTGGGGGAGAGGGTAGGGAGTGGGAGAAGAGAGGCAGGGAGAGTGAGGGAGAAGGTAGGGAGGGGGAAAGAGGAAAAGGTAGGGAATGGGAGGGGGGAAGAGGTAGGGAGGGGATGTGGGGGAGAAGGTAGGGTGGGGCAGGGAAGCAGGGGAGGGGAGGCACGGGAGGGGAAGCACAGGAGGGGAGGCACGGGAGGGGAGGCAGGGGAGGCTGGGGAGGGGCGGCACGGGAGGGGAGGCTGGGGAGGGGATGTGGGGGAGAAGATAGGGTGGGGCGGGGAATCAGGGGAGTGGAGGTAGCTAGTGGAAGTAGGAATGGGGAGGCATGGGTAGAGTCCCTGTATAGAGAGAGTTGTGACATGACGTATCCTGAAAATTCTGGTTATGTGGGCCATGTACGCCATTTTGTTTCCATTCACCATGAATCGGTCCGTCCCATTCTGTGAGAAAATAATGAACATGACATGAGTTCGTGGTGTTTTGGTGTAAAAATATGATTAAAACATCAACAGAAAGACATTTTTCTAGATTGGCAAATACAATTTAAATGGAGTTTAACTCCATTTAGTTATTATTGTTTCTCTCCTTATAATTATTTGTTTTATTCACTCCATCCTCATGTTCCCTCTCTATCTTTTTCTCTCTTTATTTCTATCACTTTTGATTTTCATCTCTTCACCTTTTTATCTACTTGTTGCATTTCTCTGGCCATCTTCTTTTCCTTTTCTCTCCCTTCCCCTAATTTACTTTGTGGACATAGATTATGTCACATTAACAGAAGAATGACCTTAAATAAATCATCTAATCATCATCTTGGATTCAGGTAAAGTTTGATAAAGTGTAAGAGCCCCAGTGTTAATGATACGCACACGAGCCCGGCACACCAGACAGGCCGCACTGCACTAGTCGAGCCCGGCACACCAGACAGGCCGCACTGCACTAGTCGAGCCCGGCACACCAGACAGGCCGCACTGCACTAGTCGAGCCCGGCATACCAGACAGGCCGCACTGCACTAGTCAAGGACAGATGCACATTAATAGATACCGTCATGCCCGGTGCTTCACAGCTTCACAAATGTCTCCATTCTGTCACTTCCTGTATGTGTTTCTTTCACTCACTCGCTCCGTACACCTCAAATCAGGTACTCACCCACACTCGACTCATTCCTTACACTTCATTTGCCGTGGTTTCTGTGATTTGTTTCAAGGTTGTAAATCAATCCTATCTGATTGTATGGTTATTATAATGCAATAGAAGAACGAAATTTAATCATTTCTAAATATAATCTCCCTTTTTGGTGCAGAGAGAGTTTGATTAGAAAACGGAAACATTACACTTCACACACAATGGAAACAGGTTCGGTATGCTGTGCTCGATGGAAACAAAATGGCTTCGAATTGCAAGGTGTCGGGACTCGAAGTGTCAACATACAAGGACTGGGGGAATTGGAGGGGAAGCAGGGAAGGGGACACAGGGGGAGAGGAGGCAGGGAAGAGGACACAGGGGAGAGGAGGCAGGGAAGGGGACACAGGGGAGAGGAGGCAGGGAAGGGGACACAGGGGGAGAGGAGGCAGGGAAGAGGACACAGGGGAGAGGAGGCAGGGAAGGGGACACAGGGGAGAGGAGGCAGGGAAGGGGACACAGGGGAGAGGAGGCAGGGAAGGGGACACAGGGGAGAGGAGGCAGGGAAGGGGAGGCAGGGAGAGGAGGCAGGGAAGGGGACACAGGGGAGAGGAGGCAGGGAAGGGGACACAGGGGAGAGGAGGCAGGGAAGGGGAGGCAGGGAGAGGAGGCAGGGAAGGGTACACAGGGGAGAGGAGGCAGGGAAGGGGACACAGGGGAGAGGAGGCAGGGAAGGGGACACAGGGGAGAGGAGGCAGGGAAGGGGAGGCAGGGGAGAGGAGGCAGGGGAGAGGAGGCAGGGAAGGGGAGGCAGGGAAGGGGAGGCAGGAGAGGGGAGGCAGTGAAGGGGAGGCAGGGAAGGGGAGGCAGGAGAGGGGAGGCAGGAGAGTGGAGGCAGGAGAGGGGAGGCAGGAGAGAGGAGGCAGGAGAGGGGAGGCGGGGGGGAGGGGGTAGGCCAGAACACACTGTTCAAAGACAACTCTCTAGATGGATTGCACAAACCCGTGAATAACACAAACAGCTGCGGAGCAGCTGCTGTACGTACGGTACGTTTCGGGCAAGAGATAAAGTGGAATTGGTTCGTGGGATTTACGAGAGTGCATAAAGGACGTTATGATAAACGTCACAGTTCATCATGGACGTCATCATAAAGCGTCTCGTTTCAGCAACACCATTACCAGGTAAAAACGTCATTTTTCATCATGTTGGACAATGTTACATGATCACCTGCTGGGTCACCTTGCCAGGTGTTAGAATCTACGTCCCTGGCTCATGATGTGTGAGACGCCCAGGTTCAAATCCCCCATATACACCACATGTTTGTACTCGCGTACTCATGTCTGTGTCCTGTCAATTTGTGTCCTCATGTTTGTGTCTTGTCAATTTGTGTCCTCATGTTCGTGTCCTGTCAATTTGTGTCCTGTCAATTTGTGTCCTGTCAATTTGTGTCCTCATGTTTGTGTCCTGTCAATTTGTGTCCTCATGTCTGTGTGCTGTCAATTTGTGGCCTCATGTTTGTGTGCTGTCAATTTGTATCCTCATGTTTGTGTGCTGTCAATTTGTGGCCTCATGTTTGTGTGCTGTCAATTTGTGGCCTCATGTTTGTGTGCTGTCAATTTGTATCCTCATGTTTGTGTGCTGTCAATTTGTGTCCTCATGTTTGTGTGCTGTCAATTTGTGGCCTCATGTTTGTGTGCTGTCAATTTGTGTCTTCATGTTTGTGTGCTGTCAATTTGTGGCCTCATGTTTGTGTGCTGTCAATTTGTGTCCTCATGTTTGTGTGCTGTCAATTTGTATCCTCATGTTTGTGTGCTGTCAATTTGTGTCCTCATGTTTGTGTGCTGTCAATTTGTGGCCTCATGTTTGTGTGCTGTCAATTTGTGTCTTCATGTTTGTGTGCTGTCAATTTGTGGCCTCATGTTTGTGTGCTGTCAATTTGTGTCCTCATGTTTGTGTGCTGTCAATTTGTGGCCTCATGTTTGTGTGCTGTCAATTTGTGTCTTCATGTTTGTGTGCTGTCAATTTGTGTCTTCATGTTTGTGTCCTGTCAATTTGTGGCCTCATGTTTGTGTGCTGTCAATTTGTGTCCTCATGTTTGTGTGCTGTCAATTTGTGGCCTCATGTTTGTGTGCTGTCAATTTGTGGCCTCATGTTTGTGTGCTGTCAATTTGTGTCTTCATGTTTGTGTGCTGTCAATTTGTGTCTTCATGTTTGTGTGCTGTCAATTTGTGGCCTCATGTTTGTGTGCTGTCAATTTGTGTCCTCATGTTTGTGTGCTGTCAATTTGTGGCCTCATGTTTGTGTGCTGTCAATTTGTGGCCTCATGTTTGTGTGCTGTCAATTTGTGTCTTCATGTTTGTGTGCTGTCAATTTGTGTCTTCATGTTTGTGTCCTGTCAATTTGTGGCCTCATGTTTGTGTGCTGTCAATTTGTGTCCTCATGTTTGTGTGCTGTCAATTTGTGGCCTCATGTTTGTGTGCTGTCAATTTGTGGCCTCATGTTTGTGTGCTGTCAATTTGTGTCCTCATGTTTGTGTGCTGTCAATTTGTGTCCTCATGTTTGTGTGCTGTCAATTTGTGGCCTCATGTTTGTGTGCTGTCAATTTGTGGCCTCATGTTTGTGTGCTGTCAATTTGTGTCCTCATGTTTGTGTCCTGTCAATTTGTGGCCTCATGTTTGTGTGCTGTCAATTTGTGTCTTCATGTTTGTGTGCTGTCAATTTGTGGCCTCATGTTTGTGTGCTGTCAATTTGTGTCCTCATGTTTGTGTGCTGTCAATTTGTGGCCTCATGTTTGTGTGCTGTCAATTTGTGTCCTCATGTTTGTGTGCTGTCAATTTGTGGCCTCATGTTTGTGTGCTGTCAATTTGTGGCCTCATGTTTGTGTGCTGTCAATTTGTGTCTTCATGTTTGTGTCCTGTCAATTTGTGGCCTCATGTTTGTGTGCTGTCAATTTGTGTCTTCATGTTTGTGTCCTGTCAATTTGTGTCTTCATGTTTGTGTGCTGTCAATTTGTGTCTTCATGTTTGTGTGCTGTCAATTTGTGTCTTCATGTTTGTGTGCTGTCAATTTGTGTCTTCGTGTTTGTGTGCTGTCAATTTGTGGCCTCATGTTTGTGTGCTGTCTATTTGTGTCTTCATGTTTGTGTCCTGTCAATTTGTGTCTTCATGTTTGTGTGCTGTCAATTTGTGTCTTCATGTTTGTGTCCTGTCAATTTGTGTCTTCATGTTTGTGTGCTGTCAATTTGTGTCTTCATGTTTGTGTGCTGTCAATTTGTGTCTTCATGTTTGTGTGCTGTCAATTTGTGTCTTCATGTTTGTGTGCTGTCAATTTGTGGCTTCATGTTTGTGTGCTGTCAATTTGTGTCCTCATGTTTTGTCCTGTCAATTTGTGTCTTCATGTTTGTGTGCTGTCAATTTGTGTCCATGTTTGTGTGCTGTCAATTTGTGTCTTCATGTTTGTGTGCTGTCAATTTGTGTCCTCATGTTTGTATGCTGTCAATTTGTGGCCTCATGTTTGTGTGCTGTCAATTTGTGGCCTCATGTTTGTGTGCTGTCAATTTGTGTCTTCATGTTTGTGTGCTGTCAATTTGTGTCCTCATGTTTGTGTGCTGTCAATTTGTGTCCTCATGTTTGTGTGCTGTCAATTTGTGGCCTCATGTTTGTGTGCTGTCAATTTGTGGCCTCATGTTTGTGTGCTGTCAATTTGTGGCCTCATGTTTGTGTGCTGTCAATTTGTGTCTTCATGTTTGTGTGCTGTCAATTTGTGGCCTCATGTTTGTGTGCTGTCAATTTGTGTCTTCATGTTTGTGTCCTGTCAATTTGTGTCTTCATGTTTGTGTGCTGTCAATTTGTGTCCTCATGTTTGTGTGCTGTCAATTTGTGGCCTCATGTTTGTGTGCTGTCAATTTGTGGCCTCATGTTTGTGTGCTGTCAATTTGTGGCCTCATGTTTGTGTGCTGTCAATTTGTGTCTTCATGTTTGTGTGCTGTCAATTTGTGGCCTCATGTTTGTGTGCTGTCAATTTGTGTCCTCATGTTTGTGTCCTGTCAATTTGTGTCTTCATGTTTGTGTGCTGTCAATTTGTGTCCATGTTTGTGTGCTGTCAATTTGTGTCTTCATGTTTGTGTGCTGTCAATTTGTGTCCTCATGTTTGTATGCTGTCAATTTGTGGCCTCATGTTTGTGTGCTGTCAATTTGTGGCCTCATGTTTGTGTGCTGTCAATTTGTGTCTTCATGTTTGTGTGCTGTCAATTTGTGTCCTCATGTTTGTGTGCTGTCAATTTGTGTCCTCATGTTTGTGTGCTGTCAATTTGTGGCCTCATGTTTGTGTGCTGTCAATTTGTGGCCTCATGTTTGTGTGCTGTCAATTTGTGGCCTCATGTTTGTGTGCTGTCAATTTGTGTCTTCATGTTTGTGTGCTGTCAATTTGTGGCCTCATGTTTGTGTGCTGTCAATTTCTGGCCTCATGTTTGTGTGCTGTCAATTTGTGGCCTCATGTTTGTGTGCTGTCAATTTGTGGCCTCATGTTTGTGTGCTGTCAATTTGTGTCTTCATGTTTGTGTGCTGTCAATTTGTGTCTTCATGTTTGTGTGCTGTCAATTTGTGTCCTCATGTTTGTGTGCTGTCAATTTGTGTCCTCATGTTTGTGTGCTGTCAATTTGTGGCCTCATGTTTGTGTGCTGTCAATTTGTGTCCTCATGTTTGTGTGCTGTCAATTTGTGTCCTCATGTTTGTGTGCTGTCAATTTGTGGCCTCATGTTTGTGTGCTGTCAATTTGTGGCCTCATGTTTGTGTGCTGTCAATTTGTGTCTTCATGTTTGTGTGCTGTCAATTTGTGGCCTCATGTTTGTGTGCTGTCAATTTGTGTCTTCATGTTTGTGTGCTGTCAATTTGTGGCCTCATGTTTGTGTGCTGTCAATTTGTGTCTTCATGTTTGTGTGCTGTCAATTTGTGGCCTCATGTTTGTGTGCTGTCAATGTGTGTCTTCATGTTTGTGTGCTGTCAATTTGTGGCCTCATGTTTGTGTGCTGTCAATTTGTGTCTTCATGTTTGTGTGCTGTCAATTTGTGTCTTCATGTTTGTGTGCTGTCAATTTGTGTCTTCATGTTTGTGTGCTGTCAATTTGTGGCCTCATGTTTGTGTGCTGTCAATTTGTGGCCTCATGTTTGTGTGCTGTCAATTTGTGGCCTCATGTCTGTGTGCTGTCAATTTGTGTCTTCATGTTTGTGTGCTGTCAATTTGTGGCCTCATGTCTGTGTGCTGTCAATTTGTGTCTTCATGTTTGTGTGCTGTCAATTTGTGGCCTCATGTTTGTGTGCTGTCAATTTGTGGCCTCATGTTTGTGTGCTGTCAATTTGTGTCTTCATGTTTGTGTGCTGTCAATTTGTGTCTTCATGTTTGTGTGCTGTCAATTTGTGTCTTCATGTTTGTGTGCTGTCAATTTGTGTCTTCATGTTTGTATGCTGTCAATTTGTGTCTTCATGTTTGTGTGCTGTCAATTTGTGTCTTCATGTTTGTATGCTGTCAATTTGTGTCTTCATGTTTGTGTGCTGTCAATTTGTGGCCTCATGTTTGTGTGCTGTCAATTTGTGTCCTCATGTTTGTGTGCTGTCAATTTGTGTCATGTTCGTGTGCTGTCAATTTGTGTCTTCATGTTTGTGTCCTGTCAATTTGTGTCATGTTTGTGTGCTGTCAATTTGTGGCCTCATGTTTGTGTGCTGTCAATTTGTGTCCTCGTGTCTGTGTCCTGTCAATTTGTGTCCTCATGTCTGTGTCCTGTCAATTTGTGGCCTCATGTTTGTGTCCTGTCAATTTGTGTCCTCATGTGTGTGTCCGGAGAATTACAATTTCGCAAAAACGGAAGCAGTCGAGTCTCAGTAAAGGTGGTGGTTGTTGTTGTTGTTGTTATTGTTTCCGCCATTGCCTTGTAATCCGTTATTAAGTGGTTGTATTTAAAAGTCTCACCAAGTGTTCCCACAAACCGGAAGTGGTGCATATCCAGCCTCAGAGTAAAGCTGATCAGCACCCTTCTTCCTGGCTTCCTGCCCAGGTGTCTTTACGATCTTCTTCTTCTTCGTTCGTATGCAGTACAAGGCTGCGGGGTAGCATTATTTGCTGAGTGCCGCCGATGCAATGCCCTCTAAGTTATTAGGGTACGAATTTGTGTTGTATGTATAATCACAGGGTGACTATGCCTAATGGTTGTAACCGAGACGTCTATCTTTTAAACGTTGGTCTAACGTTAACTATTGGTTGCAATTTCGACGATTATTTTCCAACGTTGGCTTGACGTTGAAGTGCGGTGCTACGCGCGTGACTTGCTACCAAGGAGGAAGCGGACAACGCGGTTAAACAAAAGTGTCTTTATTGACAAGAGGTCACTGTAGCACTGGCGCGCTCCGGGCTGCGCGCCCAGTGTATATCCTGAGGCCACGCCTACCCCTCGGGCGTGGCCGCCGCCCACTTGGTGCGTGGAATAATGTCATCACGCCAGTGGGCTTTCGTGTCCGCCACAACGTTGTCTATTGGTTGCAATTTCGACGATTATTTTCCAACGTTGGCTTGACGTTGTCCATTGGTTGCAATTTCGACGTTTATTTTCCAAAGTTGGCTTGACGTTGTCCATTGGTTGCAATTTCGACGTTTATTTTCGAAAGTTGGCTTGACGTTGTCTATTGGTTGCAATTTTGACGTTTATTTTCGAAAGTTGGCTTGACATTGTCTATTGGTTGCAATTTCGACGATTATTTTCCAACGTTGTCTATTGGTTGCAATTTCGACGATTATTTTCCAACGTTGGCTTGACGTTGTCTATTGGTTGCAATTTCGACGATTATTTTCCAACGTTGGCTTGACGTTGTCCATTGGTTGCAATTTCGACGTTTATTTTCCAAAGTTGGCTTGACGTTCTCCATTGGTTACAATTTCGACGTTTATTTTCCAACGTTGGCTTGACGTTGTCCATTGGTTACAATTTCGACGATTATTTTCCAACGTTGGCTTGACGTTGTCCATTGGTTGCAATTTCGACGTTTATTTTCCAAAGTTGGCTTGACGTTGTCCATTGGTTACAATTTCGACGTTTATTTTCCAACGTTGGCTTGACGTTGTCCATTGGTTGCAATTTCGACGTTTATTTTCCAACGTTGGCTTGACGTTGTCCATTGGTTACAATTTCGACGATTATTTTCCAAAGTTGGCTTGACGTTGTGTATTGGTTGCAATTTCGACGATTATTTTCCAAAGTTGGCTTGACGTTCTCCATTGGTTACAATTTCGACGTTTATTTTCCAACGTTGGCTTGACGTTGTCCATTGGTTACAATTTCGACGATTATTTTCCAACGTCGGCTTGACGTTGTTCCTTGGTTGCAATTTCGACGTTTATTTTCGAAAGTTGGCTTGACGTTGTCTATTGGTTGCAATTTCGACGTTTTTTGTCCAAAGTTGGCTTGACGTTGTCTATTGGTTGCAATTTCGACGATTATTTTCCAACGTTGGCTTGACGTTGTCCATTGGTTGCAATTTCGACATTTATTTTCCAAAGTTGTCTTGACGTTGTCCATTGGTTGCAATTTCGACGATTATTTTCCAACGTTGGCTTGACGTTGTCTATTGGTTGCAATTTCGACGTTTATTTTCCAAAGTTGGCTTGACGTTGTCTATTGGTTACAATTTCGACGTTTATTTTCCAACGTTGGCTATTGGTTACAATTTCGACGTTTATTTTCCAACGTTGACTTGACGTTGTTTCTTGGTTACAATTTCGACGATTATTTTCCAACGTTGGCTTGACGTTGTCCATTGGTTGCAATTTCGACGTTTATTTTCCAAAGTTGGCTTGACGTTGTCCATTGGTTACAATGTCGACGATTATTTTCCAACGTTGGCTATTGGTTACAATTTCAACGTTATTTTCCAATGTTGGCTATTGGTTGCAATATCGACGTTTATTTTCCAACGTTGGCTTGACGTTGTCTATTGGTTGCAATTTCGACGTTTATTTTCCAACGTTGCCTTGACGTTGTCTATTGGTTACAATTTCGACGTTTATTTTCCAACGTTGGCTATTGGTTACAATTTCGACGTTTATTTTCCAACGTTGGATTGACCTTGTGTTACATATTTATGTGAATGTATGTGAATTACCATTCAGGTCTTTGCTTATCCATGTGTAGTAGATTAAGGGTTGTTGTGGTTGGAGGGTTAGGAGCCCTTCTGAAAAGTGTCCGGAAACGGAAGTGACCGGAAACGGAAGAAAAAAAGACACGAGGAAGAAAAGCGACGAGTATTCTTTTTCCTCGCCCCGCTCCGACGAAAGGTGGGATCGACCTTGCGCCGCGTGGAAAAGCGGCGTTCCGAAGCCCGTCTGGCGAGAGGAGTTACCGGGACGTGTACCTACCCGGTGGAGACGTCAAGTTGACGTGGGGCCGTGCATCGACCCCGCGTCTGGCACCGTTCGCGGCACCGTCTAAAAAGACGCGTACGGGTCGCACGTTGGGGCCTAACACGCGTTGCAAGCGGCGTGGGGCTTTTGGGCTTGCTTTACCATACCCGCTTCGCGTGGCCACGAGGGGCTGCAGCCGGGGTGCCTGATACGATACCTGCCCGGTGGAAACACGTCCACCCGGGGTTCGTTCAACCGCCCGAGTGCGGCGACGCCGACCATCATCTTGGTCAGGAGGGGCCCAGAGACATTGTGAGGGGCAGAGACCAAAAGGGGGTCGTGAGTACCAAAAGGGGACACACATATAAGATGGCCATCTTAATCATATAGGGAATTGATTGTGGATTGGGAATTGTTGATGGTTGTTTGTTGTTGATTGCTCGGTGGAATATATCCGTGATTGTATCCTTGAAATTGTATGATATCCTTACCCTGGAAATATATCATTGAACATCAGTTTCTCTTGGGTGGAATTCATAGGGATTGCGTTGCGAACGCGCATATATAATACTACTTTCTGGCGAAGGTCCTCTCACGGTCCGGGGGTCACCGAGACCAGGTAGTCACCGAGGGGACCACGTAACAGAATTGGGGGCTCGTCCAAATTACGATTTGCGGATTCGCAATTGGGTCTACGTCCGGGATCTAAAATTGTATAAAATAATAAAATAATATTTTTATTAATTAAAATTTATTAATTAAGTATTAATTGGAAATTTTTTGGGGAAATTGGGGTAAAGTCTTGGGTGAAGGTTAACAGGTGTTAACGATAGTCACCATGGCGTTTGTGGCACAGAACTTTGCGGTAACACCGAGTGAGGCACAGTTCCGAGCGTTACTAAAGTCGGACCTCTTGAAATTGGCCAAACATTTTAACTTGGAGGTCCGAACTAATTTGAGGAAGGCAGAATTGCAGGCCACGGTGATACAATCTATGGTGGGATTAGGAACATGGGACGAGTTAGCCTGGGAGTGGCTACCCAAAGAACCAGAAGATGTTGAGCTCCGGAAACTGGAGTTGCAATTACGGAGCCAGGAACGGATTAAAGAAGAAGAAAGGAAAGCAGAAGAGAGGAGAGAAGAGAAACAAGCAGAGGAAAGGAGAGTGGAACGAGAACTCCAGGAAAGGTTAAAAGAAGAAGAAAGGAAAGCAGAAGCGAGGAGAGAAGAGAAACAAGCAGAGGAAAGGAGAGTGGAACGAGAACTCCAGGAAAGGTTAAAAGAAGAAGAAAGGAAAGCAGAAGAGAGGAGAGAAGAGAAACAAGCAGAGGAGAGGAGAGCTGCAAGGGAACTCGAAGCAGAGGAGAGAAAAGCAGAAAGGGAATTAAAGGAACGTGACATGGAGCTTCAGCAAGAAATTAAATTCAAGGAGCTGGAGTTAATGAGAGAACGGGGAGAGGCACCACCCTTGCTGACGGGGTCGACACCTAACCAGAAAACCTGGGATGTGGGCAGACATGTGAGGCTGGTTCCACCGTTCAGTGAAAAGGAAGTCGCGAAATTTTTTCCACACTTTGAGAAAGTGGCTCGACAATTAAACTGGCCGGAGGAGGCCTGGACCATACTAGTGCAAAGTGTGCTGGTGGGGAAAGCTCAAGAGATTTATTCGGCGCTACCAATGGACCAATGTGCAGATTATGAGGTACTGAAGAAGCACATCCTCAAAGCCTATGAGTTGGTTCCGGAAGCTTACAGGCAAAAATTCAGGAATGCCAGGAAGAGGGAGAGTGAGACCCATGTGGAGTTTGCCAGAGTGAAAGAAAACATGTTTGATCGGTGGTGTGAGTCAAAAGGAGTCGGGAAAGACTTCGAAACATTGCGTGACTTGATCCTGGTGGAGGAATTCCAGCAGTGTGTCCACGAGGACATCAAAGTGTACCTGCAGGAAAAGAAAGTACCAAAGTTGTGGGACGCAGCCACCATGGCAGATGATTATGCCTTAACCCACCGAATAGGGGTCCACGAACCTAACTCCTCGCCTAGATCTCCGCAGGGGAGGTGGGGAACAGCAGGTGCGGAGAACGACCATACATGGCGGCGGCCTCGAGAGGATTATGGGGACAACGCGGATACCCCACCTGTTCGAAATCAGAGGGATGCGGGCCCAAGACAAACTTATAGTTCGGGGGGCCCGAGGCAGACCACGAGTTTTTCCTCCGGGCCTACTTGCGCTTTTTGCAAGAAACCTGGACACTTGATGTCCAGTTGTTACCGCATAAAAAGGGAAGACCCAGAGCGGAGTCCGACTATTACGACTCCAAATGCAATGGCCATTGTGAGAAATCGCCATCAAAAGGGTTACCAACCATTTATTTCAGAAGGGTTTGTGTCACTGGAGGGAGCCTCGACTAACCGGAGACCGGTTAGGATATTGAGGGACACAGGAGCACATCAATCTTTAATGCTTGAAGGCATTTTGCCATGGTCCGAGGAGACGGCAACGGGGGATAGTGTTCGTTTACAGGGGATCGGGGGCGGTGTTAGGGCTCCACTTCATGTCATCCATTTGGAGTCCGATTTGGTGTCAGGACCGGTCACCGTCGGTTTACAAGCCACACTTCCGGTAGAGGGTGTATCTGTGGTTATCGGGAATGATTTGGCCGGGGGTCAAGTTTATGGTAACCTGAGGGTTGGTAAAGAGCCCAGCAGGGAAAATAAAACCACACCAGCTCGGGATGGCGACAAAAGTACCAAGTTCTTTGTAGGGGGTCTGAACTTCAAAACAGAGGAAGAAGTTCTGACCTCTGTCTTCAACAGATATGGGCCGCTGGTGGAAGTGCGGGTGGTAAGAAACAGGGAAACGCAACAGTCAAGAGGGTTCGGCTTTGTCACGTTTGCAAGCACAAAAGACGCCAGAGAGGCAGAGAAGAATTGGAATGGCAAGGATTTGGAGGGTCGGACCATAACAGTAGGGAAGGCATTTCGTAGGCGTCGAGAGGTCTACAGGAGAGGACAACTGGGCGGTCGTTTTGGTGGTGGCCGCAATCAATATTATTATGGAGGCTCCCTGAGTTACGGCAGCTCCCGAAGGAAGGATTGTCAAAGTAGTGGCCGAGAAGGAGACCGCTATTCATGGGACTACAGGGACAAGCGGTCCCACCATAATTATTAGGGAAGTTCTGAGAAGTTGAAGCACTGAATGCGGCGGAGCCGCCGAGCCAAGATTCCTACACGGATTAACCATGAACGCCGTTCCTAAAGGCGTCCATGTAGTGAACTTTCATGCACGGGCTAACCGTGAACTCCACGTTCCTCAAGGCGCCCATGTAGAGAACTTTCCTGCACGGACTAACCGTGAACTCCACGTTCCTAAAGGCATCCATGTAGTGAATACTCGGCTTGGCCTCCCGGAAAAAGTGCTATCGAGTTGCTTAACTTTGGATCTTGGATCAACCCCTTAACCTTCATTCACAAGAAACTGACAGTCAAAGTCAGAGGGTCACGAGATGGAGTTTGGCTGGGCAGGAGTTCAAGGGGAAATTGAACATGTAAAGGGCAGGGACAATGTCGTGGCTGGTGCTTTGTCCAGAGGGAATTACCTTTGAAAATCTCTGGGGGTTGTGTGAAATTTTGTTGCTTTATTGTTAAGTGATAACTGTGCCCGGGGGGAACTGATAATGTGGGGGGGGGGGGGGGGGGTTGAGTTATCTGGTTGGTTTCTCCAAATTGGCCGGCAAAGAAAGTTTTCGCTGGGTTCAAACTTTCTTTCTTGAAGGGGGGGAGTGTTACATATTTATGTGAATGTATGTGAATTACCATTCAGGTCTTTGCTTATCCATGTGTAGTAGATTAAGGGTTGTTGTGGTTGGAGGGTCAGGAGCCCTTCTGAAAAGTGTCCGGAAACGGAAGTGACCGGAAACAGAAGAAAAAAAGACACGAGGAAGAAAAGCGACGAGTATTCTTTTTCCTCGCCCCGCTCCGACGAAAGGTGGGATCGACCTTGCGCCGCATGGAAAAGCGGCGTTCCGAAGCCCGTCTGGCGAGAGGAGTTACCGGGACGTGTACCTACCCGGTGGAGACGCCAAGTTGACGTGGGGCCGTGCATCGACCCCGCGTCTGGCACCGTTCGCGGCACCGTCTAAAAAGACGCGTACGGGTCGCACGTTGGGGCCTAACACGCGTTGCAAGCGGCGTGGGGCTTTTGGGCTTGCTTTACCGTACCCGCTTCGCGTGGCCACGAGGGGCTGCAGCCGGGGTGCCTGATACGATACCTGCCCGGTGGAAACACGTCCACCCGGGGTTCGTTCAACCGCCCGAGTGCGGCGACGCCGACCATCATCTTGGTCAGGAGGGGCCCAGAGACATTGTGAGGGGCAGAGACCAAAAGGGGGTCGTGAGTACCAAAAGGGGACACACATATAAGATGGCCATCTTAATCATATAGGGAATTGATTGTGGATTGGGAATTGTTGATGGTTGTTTGTTGTTGATTGCTCGGGGAATATATCCGTGATTGTATCCTTGAAATTGTATGATATCCTTACCCTGGAAATATATCATTGAACATCAGTTTCTCTTGGGTGGAATTCATAGGGATTGCGTTGCGAACGCGCATATATAATACTACTTTCTGGCGAAGGTCCTCTCACGGTCCGGGGGTCACCGAGACCAGGTAGTCACCGAGGGGACCACGTAACACTTGTCCATTGGTTACAATTTCGACGTTTATTTTCCAACGTTGCCTTGACGTTGTCCGTTGGTTGCAATTTCGACGTTTATTTTCCAACGACGTTTATTTTCCTACAGGTCGCACAAGATCTGCCTGCAACCCTCTTATGGTCAAACTGCCAAAATCAAGACTCTCTGCTCACCTTCACTCCTTCATTCCTCTTTTCTCCCGCCTCTGGAACAAACTCCCTCACCCTCTTAAATCCCACTCCACCCTCCAGGTCTTTAAAACAGCTGTTCACCACCATCTCTTATCTTCCCCCATCCAAAACCTTGATCTTTTCTACCCCCACTAATTTCACCCCAATTCCACTTTTTTGAAATACCAACTTCTGTCCTGGAAGTCATTGGTGTCCTTGTGTTTTATACTTCTCCCTCCACCCCCCCCCCCCCTTCCCATGCCTCCTCCCCCCAAGCCCTCTCCCTTCCACACATCTCCCTGCTCTCAAATGTTGTGTTTGTGTGCTTCACCTTCTCTCCCCATCTTGTTTTCCGCTCCCGCTTTTTATATATTTTGTTTGTCTGGTTGATTTGTTTGTGAAGTAAATGTTAGCTCTTTCACGAGCCTCGATTCAGTATACAAAAAAAAAAAAAAAAAAAAAAAAAAAAAAAACGTTGGCTTGACGTTGTTCATTGGTTGCAATTTCGACGTTTATTTCCCAACGTTGGCTTGACGTTGGCCATTGGTTGCAATTTCGACGTTTATATATATCCTATAGGATGCCCGGCTTAACGTCCGCCGAAGGGACGGTGAACACACACATCGTTTCCAAATGTTGAAAAGGTCGTGGAAAAACTTTTTGACCTTCCCTCGAACTTTAGCTTCAGACTCAGATTAGATCGCTTGCAGTTTTGAACCCTTGGACTCTTTTGGAATGGAACTTTGAAGCCGGCTATCTTGTGGATTTTTATTTTTTTAATTTTTGCATACATGATCGAGGCTCGTAGAAAAGCTAGAAATGATATAAAATATATTTTAAGAGTTTGAAGTTTTTTGTTCAAATTGTGGTTGATTGACCACCCTGTCTCGATGAAGACCCTTGTCGGTTTGCAACGACGTTGAGCGAGCTCACGTGACTCCAATTAATGAAAGTACACAGAAGGACAACCAGAAATGACAAAAAATAACAATAACTCTAAACAAACCGAATGGAGGGCAGTGGCAGGTCGACAGGACTTTGGGTCACGTGACCCACGTCAACTATCTCCAAAAAAATGGAGCGTAGTGGCAGGTCGACAGGACTATGTGACCCTCGCCAACTATCTCCAAAAAAAATGGAGCGCAGTAGCAGGTCGACAGGACATTGGGTCATGTGACCCACGTCAACTATCTACAAAACGAATGGAGCGCAGTCGCAGGTCGACAGGACTTTGGGTCTTGTGACCCTCGCCAACTATCTACAAAATGAATGGAGCGCAGTCACAGGTCGACAGGACTTTGGGTCATGTGACCCTCGCCAACTATCTACAAAATGAATGGAGTGCAGTCACAGGTCGACAGGACTTTGGGTCACGTGACCCACATCAACTATCTCCAAAAAATGGAGCGCAGTCGCAGGACGACAGGACTTTGGGTCATGTGACCCTCGCCAACTATCTCCAAAAAAAATGGAGCGCAGTCGCAGGTCGACAGGACTTTGGGTCATGTGACCCACATCAACTATCTCCAAAAAATGGAGCGCAGTCGCAGGTCGACAGGACTTTGGGTCACGTGACCCACATCAACTATCTCCAAAAAATGGAGCGCAGTAGCAGGTCGACAGGACATTAGGTCATGTGACCCACGTCAACTATCTACAAAATGAATGGAGCGCAGTCACAGGTCGACAGGACTTTGGGTCACGTGACCCTCGTCAACTATCTCAAAAACAATGGAGTGCAGTAGCAGGTCGACGGGACTTTGGGTCACGTGACCCACATCAACTATCTCCAAAAACAATGAAGTGCAGTGGCAGGTCGACAGGACATTGGGTCACGTGACCCTCGCCAACTATCTCCAAAAATAATGGAGCGCAGTGGCAGGTCGACAGGACTTTGGTTCACGTGACCTTCGTCAACTATCTCCAAAAAGAATGGAGCGCAGTGGCAGGTCGACAGGACTTTGGGTCACGTGACCCTCGTCAAATATCTCCAAAAAGAATGGAGCGTAGTGGCAGGTCGACAGAACATTAGGTCATGTGACCCACGTCAACTATCTACAAAATGAATGGAGCGCAGTCGCAGGTCGACAGGACTTTGGGTCACGTGACCCACATCAACTATCTCCAAAAAATGGAGCGCAGTCGCAGGTCGACAGGACTTTGGGTCACATGACCCACATCAACTATCTCCAAAAAATTGAGCGCAGTAGCAGGTCGACAGGACTTTGGGTCACGTGACCCACATCAACTATCTCCAAAAAATGGAGCGCAGTAGCAGGTCGACAGGACATTAGGTCAGGTGACCCACGTCAACTATCTACAAAATGAATGGAGCACAGTCGCAGGTCGACAGGACTTTTTGTCACGTGACCCACAAAGTCGGAATTGATAGATAGGGCCAAGCTTGGCCAGAAAGGAGACCTGAGAACCAGACTGATGACAAAGGCTCGTTTTGCGGGAGAGCAGGCGCAGATTACGGAGCCCCGTACTCGAGACCTAGGGTAACCTGAGAGGGAGACACGTGCGGCCTGGTCTTTCACGCCTGGGAGCCCTCGCTGGCTAGGCCCTTGTTTTCCACGGCGGTCCCACTTTACCCCGGGGTAATTTGATAATCCATTACCAGGGGCATCAATCACGAGGAAATAAGAAACAGCCGCTTGAAGCGAACCGATCCACAGGACGGAGCCCGGAGCCAACAAGAAGCTTTCCCTGCAATCCAAGGAATCTTTGTGTTTTTTTCAGGCATCAGTGAGGTAACACTTGTTGTGGAAATACAAAGAGGCAGACGGCCATTTTTGGCGTCTCTGGGCCTGCCAAGGATTTGATTTACGATGCTTGCGGTCCCTGAGTTTGGCAGGGCCGGGCCTTAGCCCACCCAGCTGAGCCGCCTTCGTAAGCGGTGAACCGGAGGTCTCTAGCGCCGCCATTTTTGTTGCCTCTGGCACGGAGCACGTATCGACACAGACCTGCGGGCGCCGTTACCCAGGTGCACAGCATGGCGCCTCCTCTTTGCTATTCAATCACACTAGACCTCCAAAAATCTGCCCCACCTGCTCGAGTTTCGCACCACCAGGTATTCAACGCGCTCATGAAGTTTATTTGGCTTATTTATCGTGTTCGTGATAATTATGATCTCAAATCCATGTCACACCTGCAGTTTGGGATTATGATACAAATAGCCCAAAGGTACCGGCACACAATGGCCCACCCCTTTCGACAGGTATCACTGGATTAAAAAAAAAAATACACACAATGAGGCTCATGTAAGACATTTCCATGCATATGCCGAAAGGCTTGAAGAAGAAGACACGTGTACTCCAAGACAGAGCAGCCAACAGTGAATGAGCATTTTAGAGTTTAACATGGAATAACTCAAGGTAGAAAACTCATTTGTGCAGATGTCACCAACTGAGCTGACGTTACGCGTTGCCACATTCCAGGGTACACACCTGTGTCATATCAGAAGGCAAACACCGGTAGCACGTGCTCGGACAGACAACAGCACCACGTGCCAGGACAGACACCGGTACGACGTGCTCGGACAGACACCGGTACGACGTGCTCGGACAGACACCGGTACGACGTGCTCGGACAGACACCGGTACGACGTGCTCGGACAGACACCGGTACGACGTGCTCGGACAGACACCGGTACGACGTGCTCGGACAGACACCGGTACGACGTGCTCGGACAGACACCGGTACGACGTGCTCGGACAGACACCGGTACGACGTGCTCGGACAGACACCGGTACGATGTGCTCGGACAGACACCGGCACCACGTGCTCGAACAGACACCGGGACCACGTGCTCGGACAGACACCGGTACCACGTGCTCGGACAGACACCGGTACCACGTGCTCGGACAGACACCGGTACCACGTGCTCGAACAGACACCGGGACCACGTGCTCGGACAGACACCGGTACCACGTGCTCGGACAGACCGTACATGTCGGGTGTTTCTGAATGGACAAAGTTGAAATGATGGTTTTGATTCAGACCGGGGTTCCAAATGAACAAACTCGAGTTGTTTTGGCATCCTAGGTTACACCTGGCCAAAGCACACGTGTGTCGATGTCAAATTGGCTCACCGAGTCTTTGTGTATTCTTTGGAGGATTTGGGGAATTATTTTGTGAAATGGTTTCCAGGTGCCTTTTTCGATTTGGATTCTCATTGCAAAACTCCAAGGAAGAGAAGCAAAGTGCCAAAGTGTGAAAGAATGCACCTGGGTCCTGTGGATCATTTCGAGTCCAATAACAACTTTGAAAACTGTCCTGATAAACCCTAATCAGAGAACCCAGGTAACCAGGGTTAAGGTAGTGAGTGACACGTGATCATTGTCGAAACTTGCTGGTGAAGTACAATACATTAAGAGCCGTCACGTCACGGTCAGTCATTCGTGAGCCAGCTGGGTTTTTTCTTCCCGACAGTCTGGTAGTAACATCATTTCAGATCCCGAGATAGTCTGGTAGTAACATCATTTCAGATCCCCAGATAGTCTGGTCGTAACATCATTTCAGATCCCCAGATAGTCTGGTACTAACATAATTTCAGATACCCAGATAGTCTGGTCGTAACATCATTTCAGATCCCCAGATAGTCTGGTACTAACATCATTTCAGATCCCCAGATAGTCTGGTAGTAACACCATTTCAGATCCCGAGATAGCCTGGTAGTAACATCATCTCAGATCCCGAGATAGTCTGGTAGTAACATCATTTCAGATCCCCAGATAGTCTGGTAGAAACATCATTTCAGATCCCGAGATAGTCTGGTAGTAACATCATTTCAGATCCCCAAATAGTCTGGTAGTAACATCGTTTCAGATCTCGAGATAGTCTGGTAGTAACATCATTTCAGATCCCCAAATAGTGTGGGAGTAACATCATTTCAGATCCCGAGATCGTCTGGTAGTAACATCATTTCAGATCCAGAGATAGTCTGGTAGTAACATCATTTCAGATCCCGAGATAGTCTGGTACTAACATCATTTCAGATCCCCAGATAGTTTGGTAGTAACACCATTTCAGATCCCGAGATAGTCTGGTTGTAACATCATTTCAGATCCCTAGATATTCTGGTAGTAACATCATTTCAGATCCCCAGATTGTCTGGTAGGAACATCATTTCAGATCCCGAGATAGTCTGGTAGTAACATCATTTCAGATCCCGAGATAGTCTGGTACTAACATCATTTCAGATCCCCAGATAGTTTGGTAGTAACACCATTTCAGATCCAGAGATAGTCTGGTTGTAACATCATTTCAGATCCCTAGATAGTCTGGTCGTAGCATCATTTCAGATCCCCAGATAGTCTGGTAGTAACATCATTTCAGATCCCGAGATAATCTGGTAGTAACATCATTTCAGATCCCCAGATAGTCTGGTAGTAGCATCATTTCAGATCCCGAGATAGTCTGGTAGTAGCATCATTTCAGATCCCGAGATAGTCTGGTAGTAGCATCATTTCAGATCCCCAGATAGTCTGGTAGTAACATCATTTCAGATCCCCAGATAGTCTGGTCGTAGCATCATTTCAGATCCCGAGATAGTCTGGTAGTAGCATCATTTCAGATCCCCAGATAGTCTGGTAGTAACATCATTTCAGATCCCCAGATAGTCTGGTCGTAGCATCATTTCAGATCCCCAGATAGGCTGGTAGTAACATCATTTCAGATCCCGAGATAATCTGGTAGTAACATCATTTCAGATTCCCAGATAGTCTGGTAGTAGCATCATTTCAGATCCCGAGATAGTCTGGTAGTAGCATCATTTCAGATCCCCAGATAGACTGGTCGTAGCATCATTTCAGATCCCGAGATAGTCTGGTAGTAGCATCATTTCAGATCCCGAGATAGTCTGGTCGTAGCATCATTTCAGAGTTGTTTTCATCTCATCTCCGTCAACGAAGTCGGCTTGTACCCTCCGCCACCCAAGTCGCCTTGTACCCTTCGCCACCCAAGTCGCCTTGTACCCTCCGCCACCCAAGTCGGCTTGTACCCTCCGCCACCCAAGTCGCCTTGTACCCTCCGCCACCCAAGTCGGCTTGTACCCTCCGCCACCCAAGTCGCCTTGTACCCTTCGCCACCCAAGTCGGCTTGTACCCTCCGCCACCCAAGTCGGCTTGTACCCTCCACCACCCAAGTCGCCTTGTACCCTCTGCCACCCAAGTCGGCTTGTACCCTCCACCACCCAAGTCGCCTTGTGCCCTCCGTCACCCAAGTCGGCTTGTACCCTCCGCCACCCAAGTCGGCTTGTACCCTCCGCCACCCAAGTCGCCTTGTACCCTTCGCCACCCAAGTCGGCTTGTACCCTCCGCCACCCAAGTCGGCTTGTACCCTCCACCACCCAAGTCGCCTTGTACCCTCCACCACCCAAGTCGCCTTGTACCCTCCGCCACCCAAGTCGCCTTGTATCCTCCACCACCCAAGTCGGCTTGTACCCTCCGCCACCCAAGTCGGCTTGTACCCTCCGCCACCCAAGTCGGCTTGTACCCTCCGTCACCCAAGTCGCTTTGT
The DNA here is from genome assembly GCF_964187855.1 of Myxine glutinosa. Classification (NCBI taxonomy): domain Eukaryota; kingdom Metazoa; phylum Chordata; class Myxini; order Myxiniformes; family Myxinidae; genus Myxine; species Myxine glutinosa. The sequence goes on along the minus strand of NC_136261.1, from coordinate 7,172,700 downwards.
ACCCTCCGCCACCCAAGTGAAAGGTGAAAACATCTAACATCAATCCACCTTCGGAGGTAAAACATGTACACAGGTGAAAACATACAACCTAAATTCACCTTCGGAGTTAAAGCATGTACAAGGGTGAAAATATATAACCTCAATCCACCTTCGGAGGTAAAACATGCACAAAGGTGAAAACATATAACCTCAATCCACCTTCGGAGGTAAAACATGCACAAAGGTGAAAACATATAACCTCAATCCACCTTCGGAGGTAAAACATGTACAAAGGTGAAAACAAATAACCTCAATCCACCTTCGCAGGTAAAACATGCACAAAGGTGAAAACATAAAACCTAAATCCACATTCGGAGGTAAAACATGTACAAAGGTGAAAACATATAACCTAAATCCACATTCGGAGGTAAAACATGTACAAAGGTAAAAACATATAACCTAAATCCACCTTCGGAGGAAAAACATGCACAAAGGTGAAAACATATAACCTAAATCCACCTTCGGAGGTAAAACATGCACAAAGGTGAAAACATATAACTTCAATCCACCTTCGGAAGTGAAACATGTACAAAGGTGAAAACATATAACCTCAATCCACCTTCGGAGGTAAAACATGCACAAAGGTGAAAACATACAACATAAATCCACCTTCGGAGGAAAAACATGACAACGGTGAAAACATATAACCTCAATCCACCTTCGGAGGTAAAACGTGCACAAGGGTGAAAACATATAACCGAAATCCACCTTCAGAGGTAAAACATGCACAAAGGTGAAAACATATAACCTAAATCCACCTTCGGAGGTAAAACATGCACAAAGGTGAAAACATATAACCTCAATCCACCTTCGGAGGTAAAACATGTACAAAGGTGAAAACATAGAACCTAAATCCACCTTTGGAGGTAAAACATGAAAAACGTGAAAACATATAACCTCAATCCACCTTCGGAGGTACAACATGTACAAAGGTGAAAACATATAACCTAAATCCACATTCGGAGGTAAAACATGCACAAAGGTGAAAACATATAACGTCAATCCACCTTCGGGTGTAAAACATGCACAAAGGTGACAACATATAACCGAAATCTACCTTCGGAGATAAAACCTGTACAAGGGTGAAAACATATAACCTAAATCCACCTTCAGAGATAAAACATGTACAAAGGTGAAAACATATAACGTCATTCCACCTTCGGGTGTAAAACATGTACAAAGGTGACAACAAAAACCTAAATCTACCTTCGGAGATAAAACCTGTACAAGGGTGAAAACATATAACCTAAATCCACCTTCGGAGTTAAACATGTACAAAGGTGAAAACATATAATCTCAATCCACCTTCGGAGATAAAACATGTACAAAGGTGAAAACATACAACCTAAATCCACCTTCGGAGGTAAAACATGTACAAAGGTGAAAACATACAACCTAAATCCACCTTCGGAGGAAAAACATGTACAAAGGTGAAAACATATAACCTCAATCCACCTTCGGAGGTAAAACATGCACAAGGGTGAAAACATATAACCTAAATCCACCTTCGGAGGTAAAACATGCACAAAGGTGAAAACATATAATCTAAATCCACCTTCGGAGGTAAAACATGCACAAAGGTGAAAACATACAACCTAAATCCACCTTCGGAGGTTAAACATGTACAAGGGTGAAAACATATCACCTAAATCCACCTTCGGAGATAAAACATGTACAAAGGTGAAAACATACAACCTAAATCCATCTTCGCAGGTAAAACATGTACAAAGGTGAAAACATATAACCTAAATCCATCTTCGCAGGTAAAACATGTACAAAGGTGAAAACATATAACCTTAATCCACCTTCGGAGGTAAAGCATGTACAAAGGTGAAAACATATAACCTAAATCCACCTTCGGAGGTAAAACGTGTACAAAGGTGAAAACATATAACCTCAATCCACCTTCGGAGGTAAAACGTGCACAAAGGTGAAAACATAAAACCTAAATCCACATTCGGAGACAAAACATGTACAAAGGTGAAAACAAATAACCTCAATCCACCTTCGGAGGTAAAACATGCACAAAGGTGAAAACATATAACTTCAATCCACCTTCGGAAGTGAAACATGTACAAAGGTGAAAACATATAACCTCAATCCACATTCGGAGGTAAAACATGTACAAAGGTGAAAACATATAACCTCAATCCACCTTCGGAGGTAAAACATGCACAAAGGTGAAAACATATAACCTAAATCCACCTTCGGAGGTAAAACATGCACAAAGGTGAAAACATATAACCTCAATCCACCTTCGGAGGTAAGACATGAACAAAGGTGAAAACATATAACCTAAATCCACCTTTGGAGGTAAAACATGTACAAAGGTGAAAACATATAACCTCAATCCACCTTCGGAGGTACAACATGTACAAAGGTGAAAACATATAACCTAAATCCACCTTCGGAGGTAAAACATGTACAAAGGTGAAAACATATAACCTAAATCCACCTTCGGAGGTAAAACATGCACAAAGGGGAAAACATATAACCTAAATCCACATTCGGAGATAAAACATGTACAAAGGTGAAAACATATAACCTAAATCCACCTTCGGAGATAAAACATGCACAAAGGTGAAAACATATAACCTCAATTCACATTCAGAGGTAAAACATGTATAAAGGTGAAAACATATAACCTAAATCCACCTTCGGAGGTAAAACATGTACAAAGGTGAAAACATATAACCTAAATTCACATTCGGAGGTAAAACATGTACAAAGGTAAAAACATATAACCTAAATCCACCTTCGGAGGAAAAACATGCACAAAGGTGAAAACATATAACCTAAATCCACCTTCGGAGGTAAAACATGCACAAAGGTGAAAACATATAACTTCAATCCACCTTCGGAAGTGAAACATGTACAAAGGTGAAAACATATAACCTCAATCCACCTTCGGAGGTAAAACATGCACAAAGGTGAAAACATACAACATAAATCCACCTTCGGAGGTAAAACATGACAACGGTGAAAACATATAACCTCAATCCACCTTCGGAGGTAAAACGTGCACAAGGGTGAAAACATATAACCGAAATCCACCTTCAGAGGTAAAACATGCACAAAGGTGAAAACATATAACCTAAATCCACCTTCGGAGGTAAAACATGCACAAAGGTGAAAACATATAACCTCAATCCACCTTCGGAGGTAAAACATGTACAAAGGTGAAAACATAGAACCTAAATCCACCTTTGGAGGTAAAACATGTACAAACGTGAAAACATATAACCTCAATCCACCTTCGGAGGTACAACATGTACAAAGGTGAAAACATATAACCTAAATCCACATTCGGAGGTAAAACATGCACAAAGGTGAAAACATATAACGTCAATCCACCTTCGGGTGTAAAACATGCACAAAGGTGACAACATATAACCGAAATCTACCTTCGGAGATAAAACCTGTACAAGGGTGAAAACATATAACCTAAATCCACCTTCAGAGATAAAACATGTACAAAGGTGAAAACATATAACGTCATTCCACCTTCGGGTGTAAAACATGTACAAAGGTGACAACAAAAACCTAAATCTACCTTCGGAGATAAAACCTGTACAAGGGTGAAAACATATAACCTAAATCCACCTTCGGAGTTAAACATGTACAAAGGTGAAAACATATAACCTAAATCCACCTTCGGAGGTAAAACATGTACAAAGGTGAAAACATACAACCTAAATCCACCTTCGGAGGAAAAACATGTACAAAGGTGAAAACATATAACCTCAATCCACCTTCGGAGGTAAAACATGCACAAGGGTGAAAACATATAACCTAAATCCACCTTCGGAGGTAAAACATGCACAAAGGTGAAAACATATAATCTAAATCCACCTTCGGAGGTAAAACATGCACAAAGGTGAAAACATACAACCTAAATCCACCTTCGGAGGTTAAACATGTACAAGGGTGAAAACATATCACCTAAATCCACCTTCGGAGATAAAACATGTACAAAGGTGAAAACATACAACCTAAATCCATCTTCGCAGGTAAAACATGTACAAAGGTGAAAACATATAACCTAAATCCATCTTCGCAGGTAAAACATGTACAAAGGTGAAAACATATAACCTTAATCCACCTTCGGAGGTAAAGCATGTACAAAGGTGAAAACATATAACCTAAATCCACCTTCGGAGGTAAAACGTGTACAAAGGTGAAAACATATAACCTCAATCCACCTTCGGAGGTAAAACGTGCACAAAGGTGAAAACATAAAACCTAAATCCACATTCGGAGACAAAACATGCACAAAGGTGAAAACAAATAACCTCAATCCACCTTCGGAGGTAAAACATGCACAAAGGTGAAAACATATAACTTCAATCCACCTTCGGAAGTGAAACATGTACAAAGGTGAAAACATATAACCTCAATCCACATTCGGAGGTAAAACATGTACAAAGGTGAAAACATATAACCTCAATCCACCTTCGGAGGTAAAACATGCACAAAGGTGAAAACATATAACCTAAATCCACCTTCGGAGGTAAAACATGCACAAAGGTGAAAACATATAACCTCAATCCACCTTCGGAGGTAAAACATGAACAAAGGTGAAAACATATAACCTAAATCCACCTTTGGAGGTAAAACATGTACAAAGGTGAAAACATATAACCTCAATCCACCTTCGGAGGTACAACATGTACAAAGGTGAAAACATATAACCTAAATCCACCTTCGGAGGTAAAACATGTACAAAGGTGAAAACATATAACCTAAATCCACCTTCGGAGGTAAAACATGCACAAAGGGGAAAACATATAACCTAAATCCACATTCGGAGATAAAACATGTACAAAGGTGAAAACATATAACCTAAATCCACCTTCGGAGATAAAACATGCACAAAGGTGAAAACATATAACCTCAATTCACATTCAGAGGTAAAACATGTATAAAGGTGAAAACATATAACCTAAATCCACCTTCGGAGATAAAACATGTACAAAGGTGAAAACATATAACCTAAATTCACATTCGGAGGTAAAACATGTACAAAGGTGAAAACATATAACCTAAATTCACATTCGGAGGTAAAACATGTACAAAGGTGAAAACATATAACCTAAATTCACATTCGGAGGTAAAACATGTACAAGGCTTCAATGTTTCCAGCACCCTGTATCGTGTATAAGTAATCCTAACCCGAAACAGAGACCCCAAGGCGCCCCCTGGAGGCGAGCTCATCACGTGATCCTTAGCCCATGCACACATGGCTCGGAGATGCCAAACCGAGCCCATGCACCACATCCCACACCGACCACATGGACCACACATATCACATGCACCACACAGACCACATGCACAACATGTACCACACGGACCACATGCACCACACTGACCACATGCACCACATCCCACATGGAACTCATGGACCACACATACCACATGCACCACGCGCCCCACACGCACCACACAGACCACATGCACCACACAGACCACATGCACCACACAGACCACATGCACTACACAGACCTGCACCACACGGACCACATGCACCACACGGACTACATGCATAACATGCACCACATGGACCACACAGACCACACGGACTACATGCATAACATGCACCACATGGACCACACAGACCACATGCACCACACGGACAACATGCAAAACATGCAAAACATGCACCACACGGACCTCATGGACCACACGCACCACAGAGACCACATGCACAACATGCACCACACGGACCACACAGACCACATGCACCACACAGACCACATGCACCACATGCACCACACAGACCGCATGTACCTCATGGACCACATGCACTACACGCCCCAAATGCACAACATGCACAACACAGACCACGCGGACTGCAGTCTACATGCACAACATGGACCACATGCACCACAAGCACAATACGGACAACATGCAAAACATGCACCACACGGACCACATGCACAACATGGACCACATGAACAACATGCACCACATGCACAATACGGACTACATGCACAACATGCACCACATGCACAACATGCACCACATGCACATGGACCACATGCACATGCACCACATGGACCACATGCACCACATGCACCACACGCACCACATGGAGCCAAATCAGGAGATTCACTTTTGCTCAGACATGTCTACCAAGGTATAATTGTCTCGTATTCTATTTTCCCTTTGGGTCCAACGTGGGTTCATTGTTTAACACAATGTTACAAACAAAACGTGTTCATAAAGGATCTACCCACAAATATCCTAAACGGAATCCTATATAGAGTAACTTTGTCCTAAAGAGGCTCACAAAGGTTTTGGGTTTAGGAACCAATGGGCTTGTGTTTGTCTGTGTGTTGTAACGTCCTCCCAATCGTGACGACTCCATCGACATCAACAGACAACATGGACCAACTTTTAATCACTCATCCCAATTGTCTCATCCTCATGTGTGGTGATTTTAATTGTCACCATGGTAATTTGCTCGGTGTTGGTACGTCACATCAGCCATGGCACCTGTGTGACTCCATGATGGGATTGACTCAATCTGTACGTTTTCCCACAGGAATTTCTCCCAATGGCAAATTCTTCCTTCTGAACTCGATGATGAATAATAAACTTGTCCCAGGATCATCTCGTCTTCCTCCTCCAAAACATGGCGGCACCTTGTTAAGTCCGGGTTCGTGTGTCTCGTCCGCTGCAGTTTGACTCCATACCTGGCCAATTGCTCACCTGGCAAATGTACTATACACTGATGATAAGTGATAGGACATCGCAAACAGAACGAAATATATCAATAATTCAACCAAAATAAAGCGAGACATGAGTTTGTTTCCGAAAGTGAACAGCGATAAATACATACGGTACGTGTGTTCGTCCTGAAACGGCTTTTGTTTTCCCGTTTGAGAATATGGCGTCACCCAGAAAAATGACGTGTGTGACGTCACGCCGACCCCTCCAATGGGGGAGCAGGAAGTGGAATTGGGAGTGAGGGGTGATGAGGAAGGGGATTGCAAGTGAGGGGTGATGAGGAAGGGGAATTGGGAGTGAGGGGTGATGAGGAAGGGGAATTGCAAGTGAGGGGTGATGAGGAAGGGGAATTGCGAGTGGGGGATGACGAGGCAGGGGAATTGGGAGTGAGCGGTGACGAGGAAGGGGATTTGCAAGTGAGGGGTGACGAGGAAGGGGAATTGGGAGCGAGGCGAGATGAGGAAGGGGAATTGCAGGTGAGGGGTGACGAGGAAGGGGATTTGCAAGTGAGGGGTGATGAGGAAGGGGAATTGGAAGTGAGGGGTGATGAGGAAGGGGAATTGCGAGTGGGGGATGACGAGGCAGGGGAATTGGGAGTGAGCGGTGACGAGGAAGGGGATTTGCAAGTGAGGGGTGACGAGGAAGGGGAATTGGGAGCGAGGCGAGATGAGGAAGGGGAATTGCAGGTGAGGGGTGACGAGGAAGGGTAATTGGGAGTGAGGGGTGATGAGGAAGGGGAATTGGGAGTGAGAGGTGACGAGGAAGGGGAATTGCGAGTGGGGGATGACGAGGCAGGGGAATTGGGAGTGAGCGGTGACGAGGAAGGGGATTTGCAAGTGAGGGGTGACGAGGAAGGGTAATTGGGAGTGAGGGGTGATGAGGAAGGGGAATTGGGAGTGAGAGGTGACGAGGAAGGGGAATTGCGAGTGGGGGATGACGAGGCAGGGGAAGGCATTTTCAGGTTGTTTAACACAATCTTGTAAAATGCACGATTTGTGAGCAACATCTGTCCTACTGCAATAACACCTCATAAATGTTGAGACACCTTCGTTCTAAGCAACCTGATCATTCGTCTGATGGGGAATCTGGAACCTCAGGTGTGCCTCGACAAGGTATGTATTGTTTCATTTGTTAATCTGTGTGTTTAATTTATCTAGGCATATTAATTTAGCATATTTTTGTTATTGAAAATCCTCTAGGCTACTATTAGCCTTTCACTATGCCTATATAAATAAATCATGAATCTAAACCAAATCAGCTTTATTCAGAGATAATATGCATTTAATAATGTCTTAGTAGGGAATACAATTAATTTGTTAGTCTGTTTATTTCAATAGGAAGACAATGACCTTGATGAGGCTATGGTGGACATCATTATCAAGGATTCACAGCCATTTTCAGTTGTGGAAGACGAGGGATTCCGGGCCTTTGTTCAGAAGCTTGACCCTAACTATGTGCTTCCTCCCAGGCATGCACTGAAGGAAATGGTTGGCGTAAGGTACCAGCAAACCAGGGAAAAGGTGATAGCTGAAGTGCCACGCTGTTGAAACCAAAGCTTTCAGAATCATTGGAATCTCCCGCGATGAAGCTAACTCCTAGGGCCTTTTACTCACTCACCGCAGGCAGGTTGGTGGTCTTTCTGTCTTCTACCTACTCCTCTCCGGCCTTGCTCCCCCAGCTCTCTCTGTGCTTTGTCCCCCAAATATTCCTACAGGTCGCACAAGATCTGCCAGCAACCCTCTTATGGTTAAACTGCCAAAATCAAGACTCTCTGCTCACCTTCACTCTTTCATTCCTCTTTTCTCCCGCCTCTGGAGCAAACTCCCCCACTCCCTTCAATCCCACTCCTCACTCCAGGTCTTTAAAGCAGCTGTTCACCACCATCTCTTATCTTCCCCCATTCAAAACCTTGATCTTTTCTACCCCCGCTAATTCACCCCAGATCCACTTTTTTCTTTAATTCCAACTTCTTTCCTGGAAGTCCTTGCAGTGTCCATATGTTTTATACCTCTCCCACCTCCCCCCAAGCCCTCTACCTCCCACAGATCTCTCGATGTCCCTGCTCTCAAATGTTGTGTTTGTGTCCTTCCCCCTCTCTCCCCATCTTGTCTACCGCTCCACTTATATGTTTTATGTGTCGGTTTGACTTTTTGTGTGATTAATGTTAGCTCTTTCACGAGCCTCGATCTTGTATACAAAAAAAAAAAAAAAAAAAAAAAAAAAAAAATTGGGAGTGAGCGGTGACGAGGAAGGGGATTTGCAAGTGAGGGGTGACGAGGAAGGGGAATTGGGAGCGAGGCGAGATGAGGAAGGGGAATTGCAGGTGAGGGGTGACGAGGAAGGGGAATTGGGAGTGAGGAGGAAGGGGAATTGGGAGTGAGGAGTAAAGAGGAAGGGGGATTGGGAGCGAGGAGAGATGAGGAAGGGGAATTGCAAGTGAGGGGTGACGAGGAAGGGGAATTGGCAGTGAGCGATGACGAGGCAGGGGAATTGGGAGTGAGCGGTGACGAGGAAGGGGATTAGGAGTGAGGGGTGATGAGGAAGGGGAATTGGGAGTGAGGAGTGATGAGGAAGGGGAATTGGGAGTGAGGAGTGACGAGGAAGGGGAATTGGGAGTGAGCGGTGACGCGGAAGGGGAATTGGGAGTGAGGAGTGATGAGTGATGAGGAATTGGGAGTGAGGAGTGATGAGGAAGGGGAATTGGCAGTGAGCGGTGACGAGGCAGGGGAATTGGGAGTGAGTGGTGATGAGGAAGGGGAATTGGGAGTGAGGGGTGATGAGGAAGGGGAATTGCAAGTGAGGAGTGACAAGGAAGGGGAATTTGGAGCGAGGAGCAAGGGGAATTGGGAGTGAGGGGTGACGTGGAAGGGGATTGGGAGTGAGGAGGAAGGGGAATTGGGAGTGAGGGGTGATGAGGAAGGGGAATTGGGAGTGAGGAGTGATGAGGAAGGGGAATTGGGAGTGTGGAGTGACGAGGCAGGGGAATTGGGAGTGAGCGGTGATGAGGAAGGGGAATTGGGAGTGAGGAGTGATGAGTGATGAGGAAGGGGAATTGCAAGTGAGGGGTGATGAGGAAGGGGAATTGGGAGTGAAGGGTGACGGGGCAGGGGAATTGGGAGTGAGGGGTGATGAGGAAGGGGAATTGGGATTGAGGGGTGATGAGGAAGGGGAATTGGGATTGAGGAGTGATGAGGAAGGGGAATTGGGATTGAGGAGTGATGAGGAAGGGGAATTGGGAGTGAGGGGTGACGAGGCAGGGGAATTGGGAGTGAGGGGTGATGAGGCAGGGGAATTGGGATTGAGGAGTGATGAGGAAGGGGGAATTGGGAGTGAGGGGTGATGAGGCAGGGGAATTGGGAGTGAGGGGTGACGAGGCAGGGGAATTGGGAGTGAGCGGTGACGAGGAAGGGGAATTGGGAGTGAGGAGGAAGGGGAATTGGGAGTGAGGGGTGACGAGGAAGGGGAATTGGGAGTGAGGAGGAAGGGGGAATTGGGAGTGAGGAGTGACGAGGAAGGGGAATTGGGAGTGAGGAGGAAGGGGAATTTGGGAGTGAGGGGGAAGGGGAATTGGGAGTGAGGAGGAAGGGGAATTGGGAGTGAGAGGTGACGAGGAAAGGGAATGGGGAGTGAGAGGTGATGATTAAGGGGAATTGGGAGTGACGGGGTTGAGGAGGAGGAAGGTGAATTGGGAATGAGGGGTGACGAGGAAGGGGATTTGTGAGTGAGGGGTGATGACGAAGGAGAATTGTGAGTGAGGGGTTACGAGGAAGGAGAATTGGGAGTGAGGGGTGACGAGGAAGGGGAATTGGGAGTGACGAGGAAGTGGAATTGGGAGTGAGAAGGAAGGGGAATTGGGAGTGAGGAGGAAGGGGAATTGGGAGTGAGGAGGGTGAGGAGGAGGAAGGAGAATTGGGAGTGAGGGGAAAGGGATTTGGGAGTGACGGGGGTAAAGAGGAGGAAGGAGAATTGGGAGTGAGGGGTGAGGAGGGAAGGGGAATTGCAAGTGAGGGGTGATGAGGAAGGGGAATTGCAAGTGAGGGGTGATGAGGAAGGGGAATTTGGAATGAGGGGTGATGAGGAAGGGGAAGTGCGAGTGAGGAGGAAAGGGAATTGGGAGTGACGGGGGTGAGGAGGAGGAAGGGGAATTGGGAGGGAGGAGGAAGGGGAATTGCGAGTGAGGAGGAAGGGGAATTGGCAGTGAGCGGTGACGAGGCAGGGGAATTGGGAGTGAGCGGTGACGAGGAAGGGGAATTGGGAGTGAGGGGTGATGAGGAAGGGGAATTGCAAGTGAGGGGTGATGAGGAAGGGGAAATTTGCAGTGAGCGGTGACGAGGCAGGGGAATTGGGAGTGAGCGGTGACGAGGAAGGGGAATTGGGAGTGAGGGGTGATGAGGAAGGGGAATTGGGAGTGAGGGGTGATGAGGCAGGGGAATTGCAAGTGAGGGGTGATGAGGACACGGAATTGGGAGTGAGGGGTGACGAGGAAGGGGAATTGGGAGTGAGGGGTGACGGAGCAGGGGAATTACTAGTGAGGAGGAAGGGGAATTGCGAGTAGGAGGAAGGGGAACTGGGAGTGAGGAATGACGAGGAAGGGGAATTGCAAGTGAGGGGTGACGAGGAAGGGGAATTGGGAGTGAGGGGTGACGAGGCAGGGGAATTGGGAATGAGCGGTGGCGAGGAAGGGGAATTGCAAGTGAGGGGTGATAAGGAAGGGGAATTGGGAGTGAGGAGTGACGAGGAAGGGGAATTGGGAGTGAGCGGTGACGAGGCAGGGGAATTGGGAGTGAGCAGTGACGAGGAAGGGGAATTGGGAGTGAGGGGTGATGAGGAAGGGGAATTGCAAGTGAGGGGTGATGAGGAAGGGGAATTGCAAGTGAGGAGTGACGAGGAAGGGGAATTGGGAGTGAGGGGTGACGAGGAAGGGGAATTGGGAATGAGCGGTGACAAGGCACGGGAATTGGGAGTAGGAGGAGGGGAATTGGGAGTGAGGGGTGACGAAGCAGGGGAATTGGGAGAAGGAGGAGGGGAATTGGGAGTGAGGGTGAGGAGGAAGGGGAATTACGAGTAGGAGGCAGGGGAATTGGGAGTGAGGGGTGACGAGGAAGGGGAATTGCAAGTGAGGGGTGACGAGGAAGGGGCATAGCAAGTGATGAGTGACGAGGAAGGGGAATTGGGAGTGAGGGGTGATGAGGAACGGGAATTGGGAGTGAGGGGTGACGAGGAAGGGGAATTACGAGTGAGGGGGAAGGGGAATTGGGAGTGAGCGGTGACGAGGCAGGGGAATTGGGAGTGAGGGGTGACGAGGAAGGGGAATTGGGAGTGAGGAGGAAGGGGAATTGCATGTGAGGAGTGAGGAGGAAGGGGAATTGTGTGTGAGGAGTGACGAGGAAGGGGAATTGGGAGTGAGGGTTGACGAGGCAGGGGAAATGGGAGTGAGCGGTGATGAGGAAGGGGAATTGGGAGTGAGGAGGAAGGGGAGGTGGGAGTGAGGGGTGACGAGGCAGGGGAATTGGGAGTGACGAGGAAGGGGAATTGGGAGTGAGGAGGAAGGGGAATTTGGAGTGATGGGGGTGAGGAGGAAAGGGAATTGTTGGTGAGGAAAAAGGGGAATTGGGAGTGAGGATGACGAGGAAGGGAAATTGGGAGTGAGGGTGACGAAGAAGGGAAATTGGGAGTGAGGGTGACGAGGAAGGGGAATTGGGAGTGAGGCTGACGAGGAAGGGGATTTGGGAGTGAGGAAGGGGATTTGGGAGTGAGGAAGGGGATTTGGGAGTGAGGGTGACGAGGAAGGGGAATTGCAAGTGAGGGGTGACGAGGAAGGGGAATTGGGAGTGAGGGGTGACGAGGCAGGGGAATTGGGAATGAGCGGTGGCGAGGAAGGGGAATTGCAAGTGAGGGGTGATAAGGAAGGGGAATTGGGAGTGAGGAGTGACGAGGAAGGGGAATTGGGAGTGAGCGGTGACGAGGCAGGGGAATTGGGAGTGAGCAGTGACGAGGAAGGGGAATTGGGAGTGAGGGGTGATGAGGAAGGGGAATTGCAAGTGAGGGGTGATGAGGAAGGGGAATTGCAAGTGAGGAGTGACGAGGAAGGGGAATTGGGAGTGAGGGGTGACGAGGAAGGGGAATTGGGAATGAGCGGTGACAAGGCACGGGAATTGGGAGTAGGAGGAGGGGAATTGGGAGTGAGGGGTGACGAGGCAGGGGAATTGGGAGAAGGAGGAGGAGAATTGGGAGTGAGGGGTGACGAGGAAGGGGAATTACGAGTAGGAGGCAGGGGAATTGGGAGTGAGGGGTGACGAGGAAGGGGAATTGCAAGTGAGGGGTGACGAGGAAGGGGCATAGCAAGTGATGAGTGACGAGGAAGGGGAATTGGGAGTGAAGGGTGATGAGGAACGGGAATTGGGAGTGAGGGGTGACGAGGAAGGGGAATTACGAGTGAGGGGGAAGGGGAATTGGGAGTGAGCGGTGACGAGGCAGGGGAATTGGGAGTGAGGGGTGACGAGGAAGGGGAATTGGGAGTGAGGAGGAAGGGGAATTGCATGTGAGGAGTGAGGAGGAAGGGGAATTGTGTGTGAGGAGTGACGAGGAAGGGGAATTGGGAGTGAGGGTTGACGAGGCAGGGGAAATGGGAGTGAGCGGTGATGAGGAAGGGGAATTGGGAGTGAGGAGGAAGGGGAGGTGGGAGTGAGGGGTGACGAGGCAGGGGAATTGGGAGTGACGAGGAAGGGGAATTGGGAGTGAGGAGGAAGGGGAATTTGGAGTGATGGGGGTGAGGAGGAAAGGGAATTGTTGGTGAGGAAAAAGGGGAATTGGGAGTGAGGAAGACGAGGAAGGGAAATTGGGAGTGAGGGTGACGAAGAAGGGAAATTGGGAGTGAGGGTGACGAGGAAGGGGAATTGGGAGTGAGGCTGACGAGGAAGGGGATTTGGGAGTGAGGAAGGGGATTTGGGAGTGAGGGTGACGAGGAAGGGGAATTGGGAGTGAGGGTGACGAGGAAGGGGAATTGGGAGTGATGGGGGTGAGGAGGAGGAAGGAGAATTGGGTGTGTGTGTGTGTGTGTGTGAGGGGGAGGGGGAAGGAGGAGTCCTGAGAGGCGATTGAGGGACAGCCATGTCGGCCATGTCTCACTGACCATTGAGGTCGGCCATGTCTCACTTGCTCCTTTTAGCAGGGACTCCCCAGCATCACGTGACAGCTAGTGGGGACTTGACCAAACATCTATCCTGCAGCAGTTGGGGTTCCATCCAGCCCGAGGGGCCTGAACAGCATGAATGAAACGATTCCTGGGCTTTAACCTCTTGGGTGTTGATCGTTGTTGTTTATACCCAGACAGTTGTCGAACAAGCCCGAGGCACGAAGACAGCCGATTGATCTCCCAGGAGCGACACATCGATCCCCCACATCCAGGATGGCGTGTAGCCCCGCCTTCACGATGTCAGAGTTAGAGAGAGAGAGAGAGAGAGAGAGAGAGAGAGAGAGAGAGAGAGAGAGAGAGAGAGAGAGAGAGAGAGAGAGAGAGAGAGAGAGACAAGAGGGAAAGGGCCGGTCCATGGGGACCGATTGGCACTCTGAGACCTTGACTGTGCTGCCCTGACGAATCCGGGCAGGCGCCATCTTGGAGTTTTGGGTGACGGTGCTGAGTTTTGGGTGACGGTGCTGAGTTTTGGGTGACGGTGCTGAATTTTGGGTGACGGTGCGGAGTTTTTGGTGACGTTCTTGCAGGTAATTGTACTGAATGTCGTCATGCGAAGCATTGACTGAATATATGAATGATCGTTTTAAGGCCATTGTCCCCGCTAGAGCGGGGGTTAGCCTTGCGGGCCCCATGACAATCATGGTTCCCTATTTGAGGCAATGTTTTTATGGCCGGATGCCCTTCCTGACGCCAACCCTTAGTCGCCTCTTACGATGCGCATGGATACGGTGTACCTATTCTAAGCCGGGGTACACACCGTGATCATTCATCCCAGCAAGCTGGTACTCAATTTGCCGACCTCGGAAGGATGACAGGCTGAGTCAACCCCCCCTGGCGTTAATTCAGCGATCGACCGGGATTCGAACCCAGGATCCTAAGATACCAAGCCGGCACCCTAACCGCTAAGCCAACACCAGGTTGCCACCAGGCAACACCAGAAGCATTGCAAACAGTAAATCCCAATGTATACAACACAGTTTTTCCACCTTACGCACGCACAATGGTCAGACAGGTGTGCATTCTCTCCCCTAACTTGTTCAATCGGTGTAGTTCCTGGTGAATAAATCAAACTTGGATGGCATCAATGCTGGAGTCAGGATTGGAGGAATATGTATCAACGAGGTAAGGTATGCTGACGATACCTCTCTGTTTGGAAATCAGTGTCAGTCACCTCTTCAGTGAAGAAGCAATGGGGGGGGGGGGGGGGGGGGGGGAAGACACAAAATGAGGGTAAAATATGGAGTGCACCTTCCACACAGGTACAGACCTTGAGATGAGTCAGTTGCATTTTCAACCCTGACACAGCAGAAACCAGCAGCTTGGGTTCCCATAGTGATACCTGTGTGCAGTACCGTAGTGTTTTGTTCACCACTCCTTTCTTATTCCACCTCCAGGCGCTGCGTGACGTCATTTCCAGGTACCGAAGGAGGCTCGGTGATGGCGCACACTAAAAGGGAGTTCTCAGTTTTCACTCCGGTTTCTTTCTTCCTCGTTTGTTCGTCCGGGCGATATCTCAGCCATCCTTTGAGCTAGGAAACTAAAATTTGGGCACAAAAGTGAGCAAGTGCTTTGGCAAAAACAGTATTTTTGATTAACCAATTAATTACTTATTAGTGCTTTATTAAGTAATTATTTATTTTCTCTCTTCTGGCCATTATCCCAGGCACATTTTGAGTTAGGAAGCTGATATTTGGACATGACGATGACCAAGTGCTTTGGCTGTAAAGGGTATTTTTGATTTATTGATTAATCAAATAATCGATTAGTTATTTAATTTTTCGAAAAATTACTTCATTAATTAATTTGCAAAAAGCTACAGATTCAGATGAAACGGTGGTGGTTTAGGTATGCTATTAGCCAATTGGTTAATTAACTATTTTACGATATTTATTTATTTTAATTGCACAATTAATCAATCAATTATTGTACCTTGGCTGCTTAGGAGACACCACTTTCAATTCTTCCTCCCAATTCCATCTCCATATGTTGAAGGCGCCCCAGCAATGTCGCGCGCTGTAGGATATGTTATTTATTTATTTAGCATGGGGGTGATGTACTTTGAATGTAGATCTGCTCGTTACCCTCACCTGCAGAGGGTATTGCATTTGGGTCTGTTTGTCTGCACAGAATATGATTTTCTCGGCAACCGTTGGTCCGATCGACAGGAAATTTCCACCATAGGTGCAACTCAACCTGTAGAATTTTTTAATGATAATTATGACGTCATATGTCACGTGGTATGGGCGCCATCTTGGAAAAACCGAAAAACTTTGCACCTCTATATCTCGGAAAGTGCTGCATAGAACAAATTGAGACATGGCTCATTGTAAAGAACTCTCCATGATGAATAACATATGTTAATGGTCATAGGTGCCTCCATTATGACGTCATAATTCGACAAGTACAAAACTTCATCCGATCAAGATAAAATTTCTTGAGCATAATCTAGGAATAAATTTGAGAAAAAAAATTATGTCCGGTCATGTGGTTCGGCCGCCATATTTGTTTTTAAGGCAAAAGCCTTAACCACTGAAAACAGATCCTGGCGAGGGTCTGCAATCTCCGATTGCTCGTTTTCTTAAATTTATTATTCAGCTCGTTTAAACAAGATTAAGCTGTAACATAAGATTTTTTTTTCTTCAAACACCAATTCGTTTGTTCTTGTTGGAGTCCATGGTAATATCTCGTAGCATGAATAAATTACAACTTCCACAACAACAATCATTCGTTCTCTGCTTTCTTTGTAGTTGTGGACATTAACCGGCAGCACTCACACTTCCCATTCCGGTTGTTGTTAAACTCACAGTAACCGTGTGGAGTCGCCATCTTGGTTTTCTTGAATTTGTTTGACAGAATGGCGACGAATACAAAGTGTACACCGTTCCACACAATACCTGGTTAAGATTTAAAGGTAACACCAGCATCAAAGTCAGGATCAGGAGACATGTCACGTGAAGGAGACATGGCAGGTCATGCTTTACCTGCACAGATCAGTCGTAGCGGTAATGTAGTTTGTGAATAAAAACGTTTTTTGTAGATTCATCATTTGAACTTGTACAACGTTGAGGTACAGGTGCAAATAGAATCATTATTGCATACATAATATGTGGAGGACCCTTAAATCCTCTCCATTTGAAAGGTTCTTGTCATACCCAAAGTATTCCGTGGATTTTAGGTGTATTTACACAAATTACAAGCACAGTTATGACTCGGACAGTTTGTGTGAAACTTATTTTACTACAAGAGTAGTATCGTGTTACACACAGGTATTTATCCATCATGTTACACAGGTGTAATAAAAGGAATAATCAAAATACCTTCCAATCTCCTTTGATGACATGAAAAGTTTACACAATGCCAGGAGAAAGATTCGTCATGTCCGGTCGAAGAGTGCAAGTGAAAACAAGATGGCGGCTTTCGGCGTTTCCTCAGATCTATTTTGCCCACGACGCGAGCCGACTGGTCTGAGGACATTCGTCCAATCGATGAATGGCTCAGGTAGGTCGTTTTCACAGTTGCCAAGAATTCATTTCACGGTATTGAAAACGGGAAGCAAATACAGAGGAAATGGCACAACGAGAACACACACCCCAAACGGTGTGTTTGGACCAGGAAACGGATACCTTGTAATGACACATTGTTCATTATACGCAAGAAAATGTGAAAGAACGGTGCGACCAACATGGCCTACATACAGCAATGGTTCTCACACGATAACCGTGTACACACCACACGCGTGAGATTGCAGACAGACAAATTAGTACACCGTGTTGTACACGTGTGTCCAATCTCAGCACTTAGGCAATCAACAGGAAGAAATGTTTTATTGAAAAGTTTCCGGTGGCAAATCTGAGGGAAGACTGGGATAGATTTTACAAAAGCAACGGAAACCAATCACTGGGACACGAGCGCCCATCATTCGGCACATCTCCAGTACTTGGATTGCCATGGCAGAAGCAGCCCCGGTACTCGAACACGGCAGCGTGTACGCAGCCCGCAACTCCTCGTACACGTCTTAGAGGTCTGAGAGGTTCAGCAAAAGCTTTGTTGCGGTTCAAAAGCTCGAAGCATGATCGGCTTCAAAGTGCTTTGAGGCACGAACCATCAAGCAATGCCGTGGTTCGAATCCGGCGCGTTACTCTGTGCTGCATCCGACACGGAATAGGCCGTGGGTGAACCAATGACTTCCAGACACGTGTACAACTTTCCTTCACGTCACTTGTGTCTACGCTGAGGTATGGTGGGTCGGGTGGCGGTCGGGACAGGCTTAAATATTACGATGTGTCGATGGGATGAAATCTGAAGGCAAATGCCAAGACTGTATCGCAGGAGGTCCCATGCTGACAGCACCTAATAAGGATGTACACACGTACACACAAAGAAATAAAAAATACAGAACCTGCATACAATACCAAAATTTGGCCAGTTTCCCTTTGTTTGCAAAAAGAGTGGAATTTAACTGATTCACAAATTCCCACCACCCTCAAATCATCGACCATACATGCAGATTACCACCTACCACAACTACCTTCCCTTTTCCCTCGTTCCATTGCTTTTCTCAATTTGCCAACACTCACCCCTGCCCCCACCCCATGTTGTACAATATGTATGTACAAAGCCACTTACCAATGCAACCCAGAGCAGAAGATGCTCGCTGAGCACGCTGTTGAAGTATTGGTTAAGGAAGAGAAGGCCTGGTCCAAGAAACGCCGTGTCGAGAAGGTACATTTCGCTTCGCGTCATGCGAGCCACCTGTTACACAAAGCATAGAATCACCACATGCAGCACACAACGCACCATGACACTGTCCAAATATCTAATTTAAATAAGTATTCAACCCTCTGAATCGATACTTTGTAGAAGCGCCTTTGGAAGCGATTACAGCTTCGAGTCTTCTTGGGGATGTCTGTATCAGCTTTGATATGTCTGTATCAGCTTTGATATGTCTATTTGGGGAGTTTCTCCCATTCTTCCTTATATTTGTCAAGCTAGGTCAAGTTGGATGAGGAGCGTCGGTGAACAGCAATCTTCAAGTGTTTCCACAGATTCTCAATCGGATTAAAGTCTGGCTTTGTCTGGACCACTCAAGGACTTTCACATTCTTGTTCTGAAGCCATTCCATTGTTGCTTTGGCTGTATACTTGGGGTCATTTTTCTGTTGGAACGTAAATCTTCGCCACAATCCAAGGTCTTTTCCACTCTGAAGCAGGTTATCCTCAAGGATTTGCCTGTCTTTAACTCCATTAATTGTTCCCTCCCTCCTCACATGTCTCCCAGTCCCTGCCATTGAAAAGCATCCCCATAGCATGATGCTGCCACCACCATGCTTCACAGATGGTGTTAGATCAGTGATGACCTGTGCTCGGTTTCCACCAGACGTAGTGCTTTGTATTCAGGACAAAGAGTTCAATTTTCGTCTCATCAAACCACAGAATTTTTTGCCTCATGCTCTGAGTCTTTCACGTGCCTTTTCGCAAACTCCAGGTGTGCTGTCGTGTGTCTTTTTCTCAGGAGTGGCTTCCGCCTGGCCACTCTCCCATTAAGCCGATATTTGTGAAGTGCTGCAGAGGCTGTTGTCCATCTCAGCCAACGAACTCTGTAGTTCTGTCAGAGTGGTCAATGAGTTCTTGGTCACCTCCCTGACCAAGGTCCTTCTTGCCCGGACGGCCAGTTCTAAGAAGAGTCTGGGTAATTCCATATTCTTTCCATTTTCTAATGATGGAGCTCACTGTGCCCTTGGGAACTTTCAACACCAGAAATTGTTGTATACCCTTCCCCAGAACTAGGCATCCTCACAATTCTATCTTGGAGTTCTACGGACAGTTCCTTGGACTTCCTCGTAGAGTATCTGCTCTGACATGCACCGTCAACTGTGGAACCTTATATAGAAAGGTGTGTTTCTTTCTAAATCATGTACAATCAATTGAATTGGCCACAGGTGGACTCTATTCAAGTTGGAGACATCAAGGATGATCAAAGGAAATTGGATGCACCTGAGCTCAATTTGGAGTGTCATAGCAAAGGGGTTGAATACTTATTGACAAGACATTTCAACTTTTAATTTTTTAATAATTTCTACTGGATTGGCACTCGGTAGAGAGCATACCTCCGCCAGGCTGAACAGTTTATGGTTTGTATCCGACCAATAGGTCGGATTCAGACCTGAAACAAAACCTAATCAAGTCGTTCTTGTCACCTAACCAACTCATCCACCAAGTTTCGTCATAACTCGTCCACAACTTTTTGAGATATCGTGCTATAAATCGTTTTTGGCCCCATCTCTCAATAGTGAAAAATCACAAAAAGATTCTCGTATCCGGATCTGGATCTTCACCAAAATGTAATCGGTTAGTCCTCGTCACACACCCAATCTGTCCACCAAACTTGGTCCAAATCTGTCTACAACTTGAGATGTCCTGCTCACAGACAGACGGGTGAAAACACCTGCGGTGGTGAAGGTAATAAGACAGATATTGGATACATTGACCGAGTGTGGTGTGAAGATGCTGTACACACAGGGTGACCTGAATGTCGCTTTACCTCCTCCCAGGAAAGCATTCGTTCTAAGTAACTCCCAAAATGGGACACAAGATGTCCAAGTGGAGGACTATGGTGGAGCACATGCAGATACAATGTCCGATTCGTTAATGCAAGTACATCCTGCACAATAAAACCTGGATATTAAAATAGTTTAAGAATGACGCCTTTAATGGGGAGGGATAAAGCGACTTTCAGGCCACCCTGTAGACCGGATAACGCACCACCAACTTGTTGGTGATCTTGGCAGCAGAAAAGCCGAATGTGAGAACGTAGAGGCAGAGGTTCTGCTCGAACAAATCGCTCGGAGACTTGGAGGCAATCATGGCCGCAAGCGAGATCACCGTGCCGATGTGCAGCACCGGGGATATCACACTCGTGCCCTAAACCACAGCGGGCAAGATGAAGGAGCGAATGGTCAGGAAGGGAGCTCAGGGACAGGAGGAGTCAAGGTTACTACAGAGTACATTTGGAGCAAGTACAGATTTTGATCTCAGCACGTTGGGCTGGAGGGAATTAAAGGATGAAACGTTGTCTACGCTCACGATGCACACTCATGGAACCACCTTCAAAGGCCATTTTTCCCTGCAGAGCAGGGGTTGCCCTTTTTTGGGCACCGTGGTCCCTTTTTTGAAGCAATGTTTTACGGCCGGATGCCCTTCCTGCTGCCAACCCTCTTAGTCGCCTCTTGCAACACACAGGGAATTACCAGTGAGCTGGTACTCAATTTGCCGACCTCGGAAGGATGACAGGGTGAGTCAACCCACCTGGCGTTAATTCAGGCATCGACCGGGATTCAAACCCAGGATCCGAGGATCCCCAAGCCGGAACCCTAACCGCTAAGCCAACACCAGGCTCTGTAAAACTCAATGGGAAAGCGACAAATGGCATGTCCAGCAATTTCAGACGATTCATGGAAAACCTGGTGAGGTGGACGTGCGAGACAACGTACAGCGACCGTGGATCCATTCCTGCCGATGCCGCCACTGAAGATGACCTGCAAGTGAACGATGCAACCAACGAAGCAGGCCAGGAGCTCCAGCAGCACGGGCAGAGCCTTCATGGGGAGCTCCAGCACAGGAAGCTAGAGTTCACGGTATAGGTGAGTGTAGCACTAAACGACGATCTTATTGACAGCACCACTCAAACATCATCAGCTCATAAAAAACAAAAGCCGAAATAGCATTTGGCATTACAAAGCAAAGCAAGTGAAGAAGAGCGAGAAGAGACGAACCTTTTCCTCCCAAAAAGCTCCGTTCTCGACGGCAGAAAGAGCGAAGATGATGATGACGACAAACTGAACTTCTGTTGCGTCTATGCTGGAACAGTCGCACACATGCGCACGCACACGCATCTTAGGGCGCGTACGAGCAATCGGCCTCATGATGGGACAACGGGATGTGAACAGAGCTCGACGACTCGGTTACATGTTGCAACTTCAATTAGCACGGAGATTATGCAAACCAGGCCTGCTTCAAACCGCCCTTTAAAGCAACGGCACCAACGATTCCCAAGAAAAGATTCAAACGATTCCCGAAAGCCTTTCCTGCTCAAAAATAAATAAATAAACCCACTCACACGCAAAGACAATCGTCGTCGATCATGGTGACGATTGTCTGACATCAAATCAAAGTACCTTACCAGGACACACGGAGACTGCCGGTGACGTATGTCTGCCAGTGTATGCTGTAGAACATGAACATGGCAGCGAAACACAGGAAGAACAGCAGGCTGGGGTCCGTACCCAGGCGAAGGGATATGGACACCGATACGGACACGAGCACTGCATGGAACACGCGGACAACCGAAAAAAACCTCGTTTTAACGTTCAAAGCACCGAAGGTTAATTTAAGATGGAACGACTCACATTCAAAAGAAAATAACTGTGGAAATGAGCACAGAAGCAACAATTTCCCGATGTTCTCAGGTGACGAAACACGTTCAATCGGACTTAAACGTCACACCAAATCGGTTTGGCCTTTTTTGGCACCAGGTCGCAAAAAATCCAAACGGTACTTATACCTGTGGAGATGGAGTCACAGCCATGGTCAAAGAACTCGCCGAGTGGGGAGTTGCTGCCGGTCCGGCGAGCCTGGAGACCATCCACTGCATCCAGACTCTGGTACATGAATACCGAGAACGCGCAGAGAGCGTGAACCCAGGATGGGGCCTACACGAACGGGAGAAATCAATCAGAGGTCAACACAAACAGGGAGGGGAGGGGCTTACATTTGCCCACGAGCATTATATAGGGTGGGAGACAAAGAGGGGGGTGGGTTATATGGAGGGAGAGACAGAGGGGAGGGGGTTGATATGGGGTGGCAGATAAAGAGGGGAGAGGGTTATATGGAGGGAGAGACAGAGGGGAGGGGGTTGATATGGGGTGGCAGATAAAGAGGGGAGAGGGTTATATGGGGTGGCAGACAGAGGAGGGAGGGTTATATGGGGTGGCAGACAAAGAGGGGGGTGGGTTATATGGAGGGAGAGACAGAGGGGAGGGGGTTGATATGGGGTGGCAGATAAAGAGGGGAGAGGGTTATATGGGGTGGCAGACAGAGGAGGGAGGGTTATATGGGGTGGCAGACAAAGAGGGGGGTGGGTTATATGGGGTGGCAGACAAAGAGATGTTATATGATGTTACGGACAAAGAGCGGGTGTTATATGGGATCCCAGAAACGGAAGGGGGAGGAGGGAAAGGGGAATTATATGAGAGGATGGAATGGGGTATTTTATATAGGACCATGGACAAGGGGCATTACATGAGATCAAGATGAGGATGGAGTGTTACATGGTGTCACAGACAAGGAGGGGCATTATATGGTGTTGCAGACAAGGAGAGCGGCATTATATATTGCTGCAGACAAGGAGAGGAGCATTATATAGTGTTGCAGACAAGGAGAGGGGCATTATATGGTGTTGCAGACAAGGAGGGCATTATATGGTGTTGCAGACAAGGAGAAGGCATTATTTGGTGTTGTAGACAAGGAGAGAGCATTATATGGTGTTTCAGACAAGGAAAGGACATTATATGGTGTTGCAGACAAGGAGGGGGGCATTATATGGTGTTCCAGACAAGGACGGGGGCATTATACAATGTTGCAGACAAGAAGGGGGCATTATATGGTGTTGCAGACAAGGAGGGGGGCATTATATGGTGTTGCAGACAAGGAGAGGGCATTACATGGTGTTGCAGACAAGGAGAGGGCATTATATGGTGTTGCAGACAAGGAGAGGGCATTATATGGTGTTGCAGACAAGGAGAGGCATTATATGGTGTTGCAGACAAGAAGAGGGCATTATATGGTGTTGCAGACAAGGAGGGGGGCATTATATGGTGTTGCAGACAAGAAGGCATTATATGGTGTTGCAGACAAGGAGAGGCATTCTATTGTGTTGCAGACAAGGAGGGGGGCAGTATATGGTGTTGCAGACAAGGAGGGGAGCATTATATGGTGTTGCAGACAAGGAGGGGAGCATTATATGGTGCTGCAGACAAGGAGGGGAACATTATATGTAGCAGACAAGGAGGGGAACATTATATGGTGTTGCAGACAAGGAGAGGAGCATTATATGGTGTTGCAGACAAGGAGGCATTATATGGTGTTGCAGACAAGGGGAGGGCATTATATGGTGTTGCAGACAATGAGGGGGCATTATATGGTGTTGCAGACAAGGAGGAGGCATTATCTGGTGTTGCAGACAAGGAGGAGGCATTTTATGGTGTTGCAGACAAGGAGGGGAGCATTATATGGTGTTGCAGACAAGGAGGGGAGCATTATATGGTGTTGCAGACAACAGGAGGGCATTATATGGTGTTGCAGACAAGGAGGGGGAATTGTATGGTGTTGCAGACAAGGAGGGGGGCATTCTATGGTGTTGCAGACAAGGAGGAGGGCATTATATGGTGTTGCAGACAACAGGAGGGCATTATATGGTGTTGCAGACAAGGAGAGGGTATTACATGGTGTTGCAGACAAGGAGAGGGCATTATATGGTGTTGCAGACAAGGAGGGCATTATATGGTTTTGCAGACAAGGAGAGGCATTCTATGGTGTTGCAGACAAGGAGAGCGGCATTATATATTGCTGCAGACAAGGAGAGGAGCATTATATAGTGTTGCAGACAAGGAGAGGGGCATTATATGGTGTTGCAGACAAGGAGGGCATTATATGGTGTTGCAGACAAGGAGAAGGCATTATTTGGTGTTGTAGACAAGGAGAGAGCATTATATGGTGTTTCAGACAAGGAAAGGACATTATATGGTGTTGCAGACAAGGAGGGGGGCATTATATGGTGTTCCAGACAAGGACGGGGGCATTATATAGTGTTGCAGACAAGGAGACGCATTATATGGTGTTGCAGACAAGGAGAGGGAATTATATGGTGTTGCAGACAAGGAGAGGGCATTATATGGTGTTGCAGACAATGAAGGGGCATTATATGGTGTTGCAGACAAGGAGGCATTTTATGGTGTTGCAGACAAGGAGGAGGCATTATATGGTGTTGCAGACAAGGAGGCATTATATGGTGTTGCAGACAAGGAGGCATTTTATGGTGTTGCAGACAAGGAGGCATTATATGGTGTTGCAGACAAGGAGGAGGCATTTTATGGTGTTGCAGACAAGGAGGGGAGCATTATATGGTGTTGCAGACAAGGTGGAGGCATTATATGGTGTTGCAGACAAGGGGAGGGCATTATATGGTGTTGCAGACTATGAGGGGGCATTATATGGTGTTGCAGACAAGGAGAGGGGCATTATATGGTGATGCAGACAAGAAGGGGGGCAGTTTATGGTGTTGCAGACAAGGAGAGGCATTATATGGTGTTGCAGACAAGGAGAGGCATTATATGGTGTTGCAGACAAGGAGAGGCATTATATGGTGTTGCAGACAAGGAGAGGCATTATATGGTGTTGCAGACAAGGAGAGGGAATTATATGGTGTTGCAGACAAGGAGAGGGCATTATATGGTGTTGCAGACAAGGAGGGCATTATATGGTGTTGCAGACAAGGAGGGGAACATTATATGGTGTTGCAGACAAGGAGAGGAGCATTATATGGTGCTGCAGACAAGGAGGGGAACATTATATGGTGTTGCAGACAAGGAGAGGAGCATTATATGGTGTTGCAGACAAGGAGGCATTATATGGTGTTGCAGACAAGGGGAGGGCATTATATGGTATTGCAGACAATGAAGGGGCATTATATGGTGTTGCAGACAAGGAGGAGGCATTATATGGTGTTGCAGACAAGGAGGCATTTTATGGTGTTGCAGACAAGGAGGCATTATATGGTGTTGCAGACAAGGAGGAGGCATTTTATGGTGTTGCAGACAAGGAGGGGAGCATTATATGGTGTTGCAGACAAGGTGGAGGCATTATATGGTGTTGCAGACAAGGGGAGGGCATTATATGGTGTTGCAGACTATGAGGGGGCATTATATGGTGTTGCAGACAAGGAGAGGGGCATTATATGGTGATGCAGACAAGAAGGGGGGCAGTTTATGGTGTTGCAGACAAGGAGAGGCATTATATGGTGTTGCAGACAAGGAGGCATTATATTGTGTTGCAGACAAAGAGAGGCATTATATGGTGTTGCAGACAAGGAGAGGCATTATATGGTGTTGCAGACAACGAGGGGGCATTATATGGTGTTGCAGACAACGAGGCGGCATTATATGTTGTCGCAGACAAGAAGAGGGCATTATATGTTGTCGCAGACAAGAAGAGGGCATTATATGTTGTCGCAGACAAGAAGAGGGCATTATATGTTGTCGCATACAAGAAGTGGAGGGCATTATATGTTGTCGCATACAAGAAGAGGAGGGCATTATATCTGTATGCGGTCAGAGCCCCGGACAGGGAGGTAGAGGAGGAGGGGGGCTACCCAGGGGGAGGGGCTACCCAGGGGGAAGAGGGGCTACCCAGCGTGAGGGGGGGCTACCCAGTGGGAGGAGGGGCTACCCAGTGGGAGGAGGGGCTACCCAGGGTGATGGGGGCTGCCCAGGGGGAGGGGGGCTACCCAGGGGGAGGGGGCTACCCAGGGGGAGGGGGGCTACTCAGGGGGAGGGGGGCTATCCAGGGAGAGGGGGAGCTACCCAGGGAGAGGGGGAGCTACCCAGGGAGAGGGGGAGCTACCCAGGGGGAGGGGGCGCTACCCAGGGGGAGGGGGGCTACCCAGGGGGATGGGGGCTACCCAGGGAGAGGGGGAGCTACCCAGGGAGAGGGGGAGCTACCCAGGGGGAGGGGGGCTACCCAAGGTCGCGGACACGGAGCGGACAGGTACATGGGTTCATATTCACAAGACACGCGTTGTTGTTTCGATCCTGTCCAGACCTTCTCAGTGGCCCCTGGACAGTGAATCAGCAGACACAGGGTCGAGAGGACGTTGCACATCAGACCGGCGAGAGTGATGGAATTGGCGGCGACCCAGGGCGGGATGAGCTCGAGCAGGAAGTGCCACCAGCGGCGCATTATGGGCTCCAGGAGAGAGACCCCGGCGGGGCCCTGACGCTGCTCTTTGAGGCGCTTAAGCTGTTGCGCTGTAAGTGGAGCCGAGACGAGCATCGTGCGAAGGACACACGAAGTAGAGGGTACCAGGTAATGGGGAGGGTACCGAAACGGAACGCTTTGGAGCCGATAGCGTGAAATAGAAAAGCCGAAGCGGATGAGCGATGAGGGGAAGTTATGGGAAACTCAGCGAAACAGATGGACAGACCCCAATAAGAAGAGGAAGAAGACGAAACGATTAGAGAAAATCTTAAGCTTCGGACCAAACAGACCTGTGGAATTGCCGCGTGGCTAATGACGCCTCGTCTCGCTTTGCTTAACGGTATTTAAGGTTTACCACGATCGGTACGTACCCTGTGGAAGGACTAATCCATTGTTCGTATCGTTGTCTTCCATTATTATTGCATAACGATCACACACAAAAAGTAAAAGCTAAATAAAACAGGACCACATCCTCGCTTAAATTACTTTTCGGTACACCTCCATTACTTGTGCGTCACTATCTATTTCACTTAACGAAATTTGCACTGAAGAGTGAAGAATCAACATAAAAATAAACAAAACACTTAAAATGTGTTTAATAAAAACACAAAACATTTTCTGTCATTTCGCAAATTCGCCTCAGCCGTCTCATGTGGGTTCGATTCCCGACCTGACGACAAAGTGTAACCCCACAGGTGTTTCGCATGCAGGGTGTCAATCACGTCGCAAGGTACTCCATCAAGGATTACCTGGTGCACCTGCTGTGTATTTCGTTCGTGGTAGGTCATTGTGTGTTGGTGGTCCAAGTGACCGTGACGTCCCGCCCCAAATGGGCGTTGCCGGTGTAGTATAGCCACGCCCCTGAAATGACGCAATCAGCAGGATGAATTCTCCGATCGAATCACATGATTAACGATTAAATATTTGCTTTAATTCCATTAAAAGATAAATCAATTCCTATAAGGATGAATTCCTATAAGTTCATTGATTCCTGAGGAAAAATAAACAGTAATTTAACGCAAGGAGCAAAATCTCTTTTGGGGAGACAAAGATGACGTCGCACGTCGACTTGGTGACGTCATCCTTGTCATTGCACCGCAGGAAGATACCCTCAGCTTTGTCACGCCAAATATTCCGCTTTCTCACATTGTCATTGAAATTAAATGTTCCCAATTATATGTTCAACTCATCGATCCTTCCCTCCACCTTCCGAGTTACCTTCATCGACTCCTCGAGCTACCTATTGACTATTGTATTGATCTCCACCGTCACTGCTGTTAACCTGTCATCTCCCACCTGTGATCTGCTCTTACAACGTTTCTTCTTCTTTCATTTTCAGCACATGGCGATGGGTAATATCGTTCACCGTAGGTGCAGCTGTGCCGCTGATGCAGTGCCCCTTGTAGGTAAGGGTAGGGATTTGTAATTCTTTCAGGATGCCGGCGATAGCTCGCCTACTCTTTGCGAAGGACACCGTGGAATCATTAATGATCACCAACTGATGCCGGCAGACGGGATGCCCGGCTTAATGAACTGTCCAGCCAGGTGGAGGTGTACTCTCTACTGCCTGCCGTTCTATTTACCATTGGGTTTCCAATTCAGCTTTTCCTTATTCATTTCATTTCTTGCTCTTTCGCTTTCCCCCCTTCCCCCCCCCCCCCCCCCCCCTCAACACCTCTTCATGTACATTTATCCAGGATTTGGACATTTGGAGATATTTGCACAATTTGGTTCCATCAGCACTGTTCCTCGCCTCCGCGCAAATGCAGTGCAGTTGTCTTCATCCTGATGAAACAAAACGAAGTAAGGAAAGAAAGAAGGAAGGAAGGAAGGAAAGAAGTGAAAGAAGGAAGGAGCGCTATTTGACTCCCAATGAGGATCATATTCCCCTTTGGTACAAGGGCCCGATCATTATCCCAGCTTATCCCTGTGAGCTGTGTATGTATGTGTGTGTGTATGTGTGTACGTATGTATGTGTGTGTGTGTCCTTGTGCGTCCGTGTGTGTGGTTATGTGTGTCCGTATGTGTGTGCGTGTGTGCGTCCATGATTATTTAGACCAAAATCTCTGGGTACTGATTTCCCTTTTCCTTCAACCAGCAATGCTGTCTTTTCCTTTTTGTCCCTGAGTAGTCCGTCCGGGCGCAATGCTTTGTTTTCAATGTTCACACTGAATAGGATCATCAGTTTGTACGTGAGCATTATGTCTTTCATGAACTGGGATATTGAAATTTCTGGAGATGTGCCAATGGATTACTCTACATACCTTGTTGTGACTTTGGCTGTACAGCTGCTCTCACATGTTTTGTTTTTTAAATCCCGATAGGAGGTGACTCGTGCTGTTTCTGCCTTGCAGAACCTATACCTGTTCAATTGTCTCAGTCCCGCCATCTTCTCAAACTTAAATCCATTGTTGTGGTGTCCTTGGTCTTGGGCATTTATTATGATTTGTTCTCCGTCCCCGTTGACCTTACCTCTTCTTAGCCACTCCAATAAGCCTTCTTTGTCTATCCCCGCTCTGTCCATTTCTTATATATATTGTTGCGGTTTTGAGTTTGTACAATAAAGGTTAATTTCCCCCTCATAGTTTAGTCACACTACAACACGTAGCCTCGCAATAGTTCAGTTATTTCTTAGTATGTGTAAGCATAGTCCTTTTCCTGTGTTAGTTTTGCGTTGAGTAGAATAATGAGAGTTAGGTCCTTTCTTGCCTTATGCCGCCTTATGCCGCCTTTGGTATTTGGCGCAAATTAACACGAGGCAGGCCTGACAAATCGAGGCAAGACCGAAGGAGGGCGGAGGAGAAGCCGACGGTAAGAGCGAGCCGCCAATCAGGGCTCGAAGGGAGTGGCTGCGGCACTGCGTCACAAGGCGTGGTTAGAACAACATTCGAGAGAGCTAAGGGGGTTGGCCATATAACCCGTTGTGCGAAGCCCCCACCGCAGTTCTGGGGAGAGAGGCGCTTGTGAGAGTGCCGTTTGGGTGGGAGAGGCGCTTGTGAGAGTTGAGTTCTGCGAAGAGGTGAGCTGAACCAAGTTGAGTTCTGGTGGGAGAGGCGCTTGTGAGAGTGGAGTTCTGCGGAGAGGCGCTTGTTGAATGAGCTCTTAGAGAAGATGCACATGAACCGAGTTATAAGGCGCTCTTACAACTTAAATGCTCGGTTGAGCTTGAGGCAGAGCCCCTATTGGGTTACGTGAGTGAGAGCGCGCCGGTAATTAATCGCGCTGTGGAAAACCGCCAAGCCTGGCGAGAGACGCGTACATTTCCCTCCCGCCTGCCTGCTCTGCCCTTTGTTTGAGAGACGCGCTGCAAGGATCCCTCCCACCGCCTGCTTGCCTTCATTGACGGACGTGCTGTGACCGGGGAGAGCCACGCCGGTCGGAGCCGTTCCTGGACGACCAAGTCAGCGCGTGAACATCATCCTACCTTCATTTCCCCTGTTAGTGTGATCGGGCCCGTGTCTGGGGTTAACTTAAGACTGTATAAGACTGCTCTGTGTCTCTTCGCCTTGTACATACTAGTGTGAATAATAATTAAACCTGTGTTCTTCCTTTGATTCTACCGCTTTCGTGTTTTCCATCATTGACTAAGCGTGGTATGAATAAAACCGCTCCAATCGGGTTCCAATACCAAAGGTAACTGCACGGACCACGTGGTATGCAATCCGCTCGGTGTACTCAAATTATGCGTGGCTCGTGCGAGGCTTGATTCCCCACTTTCGCGGCGGCGCAGGTACTTAGGCACGTGCGAACATCGTCCCGGAACCCTACCCTGTGTTTGCCCGGGAGGGGCGATTCAAGTCTCTCGGTTGTGCCGACCCAACAAGAAGAACAAGGGGCTTAATCTCCCCTTGGTAAGGGCAGGAGGGTCGCACAGAAACCGTAACAATATATACACAAAGAATTAAGTTAAGCACCCCTACACAACGAATTAAGGTAAGCACCCCCTAATATATATTCTTTGTGTATATGTATACATTGGCATATATTCTAAGGTATGTGAGATCAAATAATGATTGGTATGACATTAGCAATTATCCATTGATGAAATTGAGTGATCAAAGTGAAAAAAAGTGATTGGTTGAGTCAGTGATCCGATCACGTGGGTCCTACACACGTTATTGACGCAAAGATCGCTAGAGGTCTTCTCAGAACAATGACTGTACGTTAGAAAACATAAACGTCATCCACACTGTCTGTGATGGACCTATAGCTCCATACTTAAATTGAGGTGAAAATATGCCTAAAATTCCCAAAAAATTTCACCTTAAATTATTCAGAATAAAATATTGAAAACGGCATGATTGTTATGTTTTTATGTGACCATAATATCACTTCTCCAGAAAATATAGCAATATCATGGGTATATTACACTGTTTTGACGACAACAAACTTGTAATGTGCGAGGTTGTAAAAAAACGGGGGGGGTGCTTAACTTAATTCTTTGTGTATATATATATATATATATATATATATATATATATATATATATATATATATATATATATATATATATATATATATATATATATATATTGTTGCGGTTTTCCGAAGCCTGTTCCCTTACAAAGGGGGAGATTAAGCCCCTTTTTCTCCTTGGGTCTTCGAAACCACGAGACTGAGTTGCCACTTCCGGGCAGACGTGGAAAAGGGTCTCGTGACAATTTCGCACGTACCTTGAGTAACCACGCCGCAGCGGAAGCAGGGATCGCGTCTCGCACGAACCACGCGTAATTGAGTACACCTGAGCAGATGGCGTACCACGTGACCCGTGCTGTTACCTTGCTATTGAACCCGATCAGAGCGATGTAATTCGTACCATGCTAAGCCAATGATGGAAAACACAAGACGGTCGAATCAAAGGAAGAACACGATTTAATTATTATTTACACAATGTACAATGATTCGGTAGAAGAATAGACACAGGGCAGTCGTAATCAGTCTTACTTATTTTCCACAGACAATGGGCCCACTTACACACACAGGGAGCTGGAGGAAGAATGTTCGCACGCCGAACGCGCCTGCTTCGGTCGCTCCAGGAACAGCTCACCTAGCGTGGCCCTCTGGCGGTCACAGCACGTATCCCGGCGAAGGCAGGTGGGAAAATCCTCGTGGCGCGTATATCGGCAAAAGCAGGCAGAAGGAAATGTGCGCGTCTGTGGCCCGGCGCGGGTCTCTCCTTACAGCCGCGATTAATACTGCGTGGAGCACAGGAAGCAGGGCAAGTTCGTATCCACGGAGTTATTCAGTTCCTCCAATATGACTCGACACAACGCAATCTCACACGTGTATCCCCACAACTCCGATTCGTAACTCTTCTCATGGGCTGCGCAACTCATCTGCCGTCAAACTGAGCGCTCCGAACTCATAACTCGTAACTCAGCGCTTTCACTCTCGTAACTCAACGGAGGACCCTGACTCATAACTCGTAACTCTTGCACTGCGCTCATCTCATAACTGAGGCAGTGGGCTCTGGGCACAGGGTTATATTGCCCCGCCCTAGCCCGACTTGAAAGTTGCAAACCCCGCCTTTTGCCGCAGTGGTACGTCACTCCCCTCGAGCCCTGATTGGCAGCTCGTGCTTACCGTCGGCTCCTCCTCCGCCTTCCTTCGGCCTTGATCGACTTGTCCAGGCCTGCCTCGTGGCATTTCGCACCAAAACCAAAAGCATCGAAAAGGGACCTAATTCTCATTATCCAACTCAACACAAAACTAAACACAGGAAAGGTCTACGCTTACATTTACTAAGAAATAACTGAGCTTAAAAGAGGCTACATGTTGTAATGTAACTAACTAGGAGGGGGAAATTAACCTTTATTATAAAAACACAAAACCACAACAATATATACAGACTTGGCATTTAATTTGGAATATTTTTTTGTGGGGGTGAACTTACTTTTCAAGGTGACATAGAACCAAAATTTCATTGGAATTATGTTGAAATTATTCTAGATTTTGTTAATGTCACCTTTAAAAGAAACAAAAACCACATTTGACATATCGAAGCAAATAAATTGATCCTTGAAAGTGATGTAAACTGATATCGAACTCAATTCATGGACAGTACTGTGTTAAACTTCTGAACGTTTTCCAGAAGTATCTCTTTATTTTGCACATTAGCCAAAAAAAATTTCAACAAAAACAAAAGCTAAATTATGACTGGGATTACGGACAGTAAAATTACAGTTCAGTACTTCGTGCAACCCCCGTGAGCATTCAGGAGAGCACGTACACGTCGAGGCATGCTGTTCACGAGATTTGCCAAGGTTTGGACAGGAATCGCTTGCCATTCAGTGACAATAGTCTGCTGCAATTCACGCACAGAGGTAGGCTGCTGGTCCAAGTTGTCGATTTGACGCGTTAATTCTGCCCACAAGTTCTCTATCGGATTCATATCCGGGGACATGGCAGGCCACTCCATATGCTCTACACCATGGTCAGCAAGAAAGTGTTGGATCATGTGAGCACAATGAGGCCGTGCATTGTCATCTTGGAAGACAAAGTTTCCTCGAAAGGCTGCACGAGCAAATGGAAGCAATGTTTCTTCCAGAATGGCCCTGTACTTGAACTGTTTCAGGTTTCCATTCAGAACAACCAGGTCAGTTTTGCCCCCTGCATGAAAAGCAGCCCAAACGGTCACCCCACCACCTCCAGCTTGGACTCTTGGCACTATACAATCTTCGTTGTGGGCTTCATGCACTTGTCTGCGCACTCGGACGCAGCCATCTTGACGATAGACCAGAAATCTAGACTCGTCACTGAAGATCACGTGATTCCAGTGTCCTGGCTGCCATGGACGGTGCTCTCTGGCCCACTGCAATCGGCGCTGGCTGTGTTGTCTGGTCAGGCGTGGCTTTCTCAGGGGATGCCTGGCACGATAGCTTGCTTGAACCAGTCGTTGGTTGACTAGCCTTCTGGATACAGGCACATTTGTCAGTTGCTGCCACTCAGCCCTAAGCCAATTAGCTGACTTGGTACGGCCATTGCAGACTAACCGGTGCAGCTGGCGATCATCTCTCCTTGTGGTTCTGCGTGGACGTCCTGGCCTCGGTGTTGGAGTAGGGACACTCCTCTGAGCATTTCGTTTCAGGATCTTTGACACCTGACCTTGAGTGATGCCATACTGCCGAGCAATAGCGTGCTGTTTCATGCCAGAATTTCGTAAAGCCACCACTCCATGACAAACAGCATTGTCAAGTTGACGGACCATCTCCAGAGGAAGCGGCAATAACTTTTGTGGACGTGCAGCAGTTGTTTTCCACTAATACAGAACGCAACAACCCTTATATACCCGATTGTGAAGCCAATCGTCAAATGTACCTGTCCTTACATTTTGTCACGCCACCTGTGATATAATCCTGATATTGACTTCTTGCTGCGAAAGACAATCAGTGACATGGTTCTTTCAACGAAGACATCACCGAAGGGTAAAAGAAACTCACCAGATTGATATACTGAGTTCAGAAAGTAAACCCAAGTCAAGAAAAAAAAATATTCCATATTAAATGCCAAGTCTGTATGTGTACCTTCCTGCTCTTTTGTCCTTCTCGCAGTTGTCGGTGTATATCTGTTTATATTTTGTGTAATATTTTTATTTTTCGTAATTGTTGGGGATTTATTCATTGCTGTTTCGCTTTCGTGTGAGACAACTTCCATTTGCACCTGTTCAAATACAGCTCTTTCTATTTTATGCAATAATGAAATTGTTATAAAGTTGTTTCATTCAACCACAAGTGAAGAATGCACAGACTCTGCGGCCACACCAAATACTGTTTTAAAACAACATTCACAGTAATTATCTTAGACCTTGCTACACATCCCAGACCACAGCCTCGACTAGCGCACCCGTGAGAAGATGTCTAATTTACCTGCACATTGATTTTATACCTGGAATGAAGTTTTTATCCATGGACGTGTTATTGCAATGGTTGGTGAGGAAATGCAATTGAAATTAAGAACCAATCTTACTCGTGAAGGTTTGTGTCACTGGACACTGCGTTGGTGGAAGGTTTGTGTCACTGGGCACTGCGTTGTTGGAAGGGTTGTGTCACTGGGCACTGTGTCGGTGGAAGGTTTGTGTCACTGACCACTGCGTTGTTGGAAGGTTTGTGTCACTGGGCACTGTGTCGGTGGAAGGTTTGTGTCACTGACCACTGCGTTGTTGGAAGGTTTGTGTCACTAGGCACTGCGTTGGTGGAAGGTTTGTGTCACTGGGCACTGCGTCGGTGGAAGGCTTCTGTCACTGGACACTGCGTTGGTGGAAAGTTTGTGTCACTGGCCGCTGCGTCGGTGGAAGGCCTCCGTCACTGGACACTGCGTTGGTGGAAGGTTTTTGTCACGAGGCACTGCGTCGGTGGAAGGTTTGTGTCACTGGCCACTGCATCGGTGGAAGGTTTGTGTGACTGGTCACTGCGTCCGTGGAAGGTTTGTGTCACTAGGCACTGCGTTGGTGGAAGGTTTGTGTCACTGGGCACTGCGTCGGTGGAAGGCTTCTGTCACTGGTCACTGCGTTGGTGGAAGGTTTGTGTCACTGGCCACTGCGTCAGTAGATGGTTTGTGTGACTGGTCACTGCGTCGGTGGAAGGTTTGTGTCACTAGGCACTGCATTGGTGGAAGGTTTGTGTCACTGGACACTGCGTTGGTGGAAGGTTTGTGTCACTGGACACTGTGTCAGTGGAAGGTTTGTGTCACCAGACACTGTGTTGCTGGAAGGCTTCTTTCACTGGCTACTGCGTCGGCGGAAGGCTTCTGTCACTGGACACTGTGTCGGTGGAAGGCTTCTGTCACTGGACACTGCGTCGGTAGAAGGTTTGTGTCACTAGGCACTGCGTCGGTGGAAGGCTTCTGTCACTGGCCACTGCGTTGGTGGAAGGTTTGTGTCACTGGACACTGCGTCGGTGGAAGGTTTGTGTCACTGGACACTGCGTCGGTGGAAGGCTTCTGTCACTGGCCACTGTGTTGCTGGAAGGCTTCTTTCACTGGCCACTGCGTCGGTGGAAGGCTTCTGTCACTGGACACTGTGTCGGTGGAAGGCTTCTGTCACTGGACACTGCGTCGGTGGAAGGTTTGTGTCACTAGGCACTGCGTCGGTGGAAGGCTTCTGTCACTGGCCACTGCGTCGGTGGAAGGCTTCTTTCACTGGCCACTGCGTCGGTGGAAGGCTTCTGTCACTGGACACTGCATCGGTGGAAGGCTTCTGTCACTGGACACTGCATCGGTGGAAGGTTTATTTCACTGGTACTGCGTTGGTGGAATGTTTCTGTCACTGGACACTGCGTCAGTGGAAGGTTTGTGTCACAAAGCACTGCGTTGGTGGAAGGTTTGTGTCATTGGCCACTGCGTCGGTGGAAGGCTTCTGTCACTGGACACTGTGTCGGTGGAAGGTTTGTGTCACTGGTCACTGTGTTGGTGGAAGGTTTCTGTCACCGGACACTGCGTCGGTGGAAGGTTTGTGTCACTGGGCTCTGTGTCGGTGGAAGGTTTGTGTCACTGGACACTGCGTCGGTGGAAGGTTTGTGTCACTGGCCACTGCGTCGGTGGAAGGTTTGTGTCACTGGGCACTGTGTCGGTGGAAGGTTTGTGTCACTGGCCACTGCGTCGGTGGAAGGTTTGTGTCAATGGGCACTGCGTCGGTGGAAAGTTTGTGTCACGCCACTGCGTCGGTGGAAGGTTTGTGTCACTGGCCATTGCGTCGGTGGAAGGCTTGTGTCACTCGGCACTGCGTTGGTGGAAGGTTTATGTCACTGGGCACTGCGTTGTTGGAAGGTTTGTGTCACTGGACACTGCGTCGGTGGAAGGTTTGTGTCACTGGTCACTGCGTCGGTGGAAGGTTTGTGTCACTGGCCACTGCGTCGGTGGAAGGTTTGTGTCACTGGCCATTGCGTCGGTGGAAGGTTTGTGTCACTCGCCACTGCGTCGTTGGAAGGTTTGTGTCACTCGGCACTGCGTTGGTGGAAGGTTTGTGTCACTAGGCACTGCGTTGGTGGAAGGTTTGTGTCACTGGGCACTGCGTCGGTGGAAGGCTTCTGTCACTGAACACTGCGTAGGTGGAAGGTTTGTGTCACTGGACACTGCATCGGTGGAAGGTTTGTGTCACTAGACACTGTGTCGGTGGAAGGCTTCTGTCACTGGCCACTGCATTGCTGGAAGGCTTCTTTCACTGGCCACTGCGTCGGTGGAAGGCTTCTATCACTGGACACTGCGTCGGTGGAAGGTTTGTGTGACTAGGCACTGCGTCGGTAGAAGGCTTCTGTCACTGGCCACTTCGTCGGTGGAAGGCTTCTTTCACTGGCCACTGCGTCGGTGGAAGGCTTCTGTCACTGGACACTGCATCGGTGGAAGGTTTATTTCACTGGTACTGCGTTGGTGGAAGGCTTCTGTCACTGGACACTGCATCGGTGGAAGGTTTGTGTCACTGGTCACTGTGTTGGTGAAAGGTTTCTGTCACTGGACACTGCGTCGGTGGAAGGTTTGTGTCACTAGGCACTGCATTGGTGGAAGGATTGTGTCATTGGCCACTGCGTTGGTGGAAGGTTTGTGTCACTGGGCACTGCGTTGGTGGAGGTTTTGTGTATTGGGCTCTGCGTCGGTGGAAGGTTTGTGTCACTAGACACTGCGTCGGTGGAAGGTTTGTGTCACTGGCCACTGCATTGGTGGAAGGTTTGTGTCACTGGGCACTGTGTCGGTGGAAGGTTTGTGTCACTGGCCACTGCATCGGTGGAAGGTTTGTGTCACTGGGCACTGCGTCGGTGGAAAGTTTGTGTCACTGGCCACTGCATCGGTGGAAGGTTTGTGTCACTGGCCATTGCGTCGGTGGAAGGTTTGTGTCACTCGCCACTGCGTCGTTGGAAGGTTTGTGTCACTCGGCACTGCGTTGGTGGAAGGTTTGTGTCACTAGGCACTGCGTTGGTGGAAGGTTTGTGTCACTGGGCACTGCGTCGGTGGAAGGCTTCTGTCACTGGACACTGCGTTGGTGGAAGGTTTGTGTCACTGGACACTGCGTCGGTGGAAGGTTTGTGTCACTAGACACTGTGTCGGTGGAAGGCCTCTGTCACTGGCCAATGCATTGCTGGAAGGCTTCTTTCACTGGCCACTGCATCGGTGGAAGGCTTCTATCACTGGACACTGTGTCGGTGGAAGGCTTCTGTCACTGGACACTGCGTCGGTGGAAGGTTTGTGTGACTAGGCACTGCGTCGGTGGAAGGCTTCTGTCACTGGCCACTGCATCGGAGGAAGGCTTCTTTCACTGGCCACTGCATCGGTGGAATGCTTCTGTCACTGGACACTGCGTCGGTGGAAGGCTTCTGTCACTGGACACTGCATCGGTGGAAGGTTTATTTCACTGGTACTGCGTTGGTGGAAGGCTTCTGTCACTGGACACTGCATCGGTGGAAGGTTTGTGCCAATGGTCACTGTGTTGGTGGAAGGTTTCTGTCACTGGACACTGTGTCGGTGGAAGGTTTGTGTCACTAGGCACTGCATTGGTGGAAGGATGTCATTGGCCACTGCGTTGGTGGAAGGTTTGTGTCACTAGGCACTGCGTCGATGGAGGTTTTGTGTTACTGGGCTCTGCGTCGGTGGAAGGTTTGTGTCACTAGACACTGCGTCGGTGGAAGGTTTGTGTCACTGGCCACTGCATTGGTGGAAGGTTTGTGTCACTGGGCACTGTGTCGGTGGAAGGTTTGTGTCACTGGCCACTGCGTCGGTGGAAGGTTTGTGTCACTGGGCACTGCATCGGTGGAAAGTTTGTGTCACTGGCCACTGCATCGGTGGAAGGTTTGTGTCACTGGCCATTGCGTCGGTGGAAGGTTTGTGTCACTCGCCACTGCGTCGTTGGAAGGTTTGTGTCACTCGGCACTGCGTTGGTGGAAGGTATATGTCACTGGGCACTGTGTTGTTGGAAGGTTTGTGTCACTGGACACTGCGTCGGTGGAAGGTTTGTGTCACTGGCCACTGCGTCGGTGGAAGATTTGTGTCACTGGCCACTGCGTCGGTGGAAGGTTTGTGTCACTGGGCACTGTGTCTGTGGAAGGTTTGTGTCACTGGCCACTGCGTCGGTGGAAGGTTTGTGTCACTGGGCACTGCGTCGGTGGAAAGTTTGTCACTGGCCACTGCATCGGTGGAAGGTTTGTGTCACTGACCACTGCATCAGTGGAAGGTTTGTGTCACTGGCCACTGTGTCAGTGGAAGGTTTGTGTGACTGGCCACTGCGTCGGTGGAAGGTTTGTGTCACTAGTCACTGCGTTGGTGGAAGGTTTGTGTCACTGGGCACTGCGTCGGTGGAAGGCTTCTGTCACTGGACACTGCGTTGGTGGAAGGTTTGTGTCACTGGCCACTGCGTCGGTGGAAGGCCTCTGTCACTGGACACTGCGTCGGTGGAAGGTTTGTGTGACTGGTCACTGCGTCGGTGGAAGGTTTGTGTCACTAGGCACTGCGTTGGTGGAAGGTTTGTGTCACTAGACACTGTGTCGGGGGAAGGCTTCTGTCACTGGCCACTGCGTTGCTGGAAGGCTTCTTTCACTGGCCACTGCGTCGGTGGAAGGCTTCTGTCACTGGACACTGCGTCGGTGGAAGGCTTCTGTCACTGGACACTGCGTCGGTGGAAGGTTTGTGTCACAAGGCACTGCGTTGGTGGAAGGCTTCTGTCACTGGCCACTGCGTCGGTGGAAGGCTTCTTTCACTGGCCACTGCGTCGGTGGAAGGCTTCTGTCACTGGACACTGCATCGGTGGAAGGCTTCTGTCACTGGACACTGCGTCGGTGGAAGGTTTATTTCACTGGTACTGCGTTGGTGGAATGTTTCTGTCACTGGACAATGCGTCAGTGGAAGGTTTGTGTCACTAAGCACTGCATTGGTGGAAGGTTTGTGTCATTGGCCACTGCGTCGGTGGAAGGCTTCTGTCACTGGACACTGCGTCGGTGGAAGGTTTGTGTCACTGGTCACTGTGTTGGTGGAAGGTTTCTGTCACTGGACACTGTGTCGGTGGAAGGTTTGTGTCACTAGGCACTGCATTGGTGGAAGGATTGTGTCATTGGCCACTGTGTTGGTGGAAGGTTTGTATCACTAGTGTTACATATTTAGGTGAATGTATGTAAATTACCATTCAGGTTGCTTATCCGTGTGTATTATATTAAGGGTTGTTGTGATGGGAGGGTCAGGAGCCCTTCGGAACCAGTGGCCGGAAACGGAAGTGGCCGGAAACGGAAGAAGAAAAGACACGAGGAGAGAAAAGGACGGTGCGTCTTCTTCCTCGCCCCGCGACGACGAGAAGGTGGAATCGACCTTACGCTGCGCGGAAAACGCGCCGTTGCGAAACGTGTGCGGAGAGGAGTTACCTGGGCGGTAAATACCTTTGGACACGTCCAGTCACTGTGAGTTCGTGCACGAAACCAAGCGTCCGGGACAGTTTGCCCCGTCTACAAAGACGCGTACGGGTCCGCACGTTGGGCCTCGCTCGCGTCGGAAGCCGCGCTGGGTTTTTGCCCATCTACAAGGACGCGTAAGAGTCGCACTTGGGGCCTCGCGCACGTTGGACGCCGCGCTGGGTTTGCCCCGTGGCTTGGCAAGGAGGTGCGCTGCAGCCGCGGCCCCTGTCCGAGACGGCACGTTTAGAGCACGTCCGCCCGGGGCTCGTTCAACCGCCCGTGTGCGGAGAGGAGAGACATTGACCACGGAGGGAGTCAGGAGTGGGGCTCACGTGAGGAATGTATAAGATTAAGATGGCCATCTTAGAGTTTGTGTAGATGAGTTCACATGGTTGTAATATTGATTGTGCATTGTTGATGGTTGTTGATTGCTCAGTGAATATATTATTGATTATTCCGGATCCTTGGTGTGGGGTTTCTTCTTGACCGGAATTCATATTGATTGCGTTACGAAAGCGTATAAACCATATATCTTTCTGGCGGGGTCCCTCCCACGGTCCGGGGGTCACCAAGACCAGGTAGTTACCGGGAGGACCACGTAACAGAATTGGGGGCTCGTCCAAATTACGATTTGCTGTTTCGCAATTGGGTCTACGTCCGGGATCTAAAAGTGTATAAAATAATAAAATAATAATATTTTTGGTAATTAAAATTTATTAATTAATTATTAATTGGTAATATTTTTTTTTGAGAAATTGGGGAAAGTCTTGGGGTGAAGGTTAACAGGTGTTAACGATAGGCACCATGGCGTTTGTGGCACAGAACTTTGGGGTAACCCCGAGTGAGGCACAGTTCCGAGCGTTGCTAAAGTCGGATCTCTTGAAATTGGCCAAACATTTTAACTTGGAGGTCCGAACTAATTTGAGGAAGGCAGAGTTGCAGGCCACGGTGATACAATCTATGGTGGGATTAGGAACATGGGACGAGTTAGCCTGGGAGTGGCTACCCGAAGAACCAGAAGACGTTGAGCTCCGGAAACTGGAGTTGCAATTACGGAGCCAGGAACGGATAAAAGAAGAGGAAAGGAAAGCAGAAAAGGAAAGAGCAGAAGAAGAAAGGAAAGCAGAAGAGAGAAGAGAAGAGAAACAAGCACAAGAAAGGAGAGTGGAACGAGAACTCCAGGAAAGGTTAGCAGAAGAAGAAAGGAAAGCAGAAAAGGAAAGAGCAGAAGAGGAAAGGAAAGCAGAAGAGAGGAGAGAAGAGAAGCGAGCAGAGGAAAGGAGAGTGGAACGAGAACTCCAGGAAAGAAGAGAAAAGGAACAAGCAGAGGAAAGGAGAGCTGCAAGGGACCTCGAAGTAGAGGAGAGAAAAGCGGAAAGGGAATTAAAGGAACGTGACATGCAGCTTCAGCAAGAAATCAAATTCAAGGAGCTGGAGTTAATGAGAGAACGGGGAGAGGCACCACCCTTGCTGACGGGGTCGACACCTAACCAGAAAACCTGGGATGTGGGCAGACATGTGAGGCTGGTTCCACCGTTCAGTGAAAAAGAAGTCGCGAAATTTTTTCCACACTTTGAGAAAGTGGCTCGACAATTAAACTGGCCGGAGGAGGCATGGACCATACTCGTGCAAAGTGTGCTGGTGGGGAAAGCTCAGGAAATTTATTCGGCGCTACCAATGGACCAATGTGCAGATTATGAGGTACTGAAGAAGCACATCCTCAAAGCCTATGAGTTGGTTCCGGAAGCTTACAGGCAAAAATTCAGGAATGCCAGGAAGAGGGAGAGTGAGACCCATGTGGAGTTTGCCAGAGTGAAAGAAAACATGTTTGATCGGTGGTGTGAGTCAAAAGGAGTCGGGAAAGACTTCGAAACATTGCGGGACTTGATCCTGGTGGAGGAATTCCAGCAGTGTGTCCACGAGGACATCAAAGTGTACCTGCAGGAAAAGAAAGTACCGAAGTTGTGGGACGCAGCCACCATGGCAGATGATTATGCCTTAACCCACCGAATAGGGGTCCACAAACCTAACTCCTCGCCTAGACTTCAGCAGGGGAGTTATGGAACACCCGGGGCGGAGAATGACCTTACATGGCGGCGGCCTCGAGATGATTATGGGGACAACTATGATACCCCAACGGTTAGAAATCCGAGGGCTACGGGCCCAAGACAAACTTATTTTTCGGGGGGCTCAAGGCCGACCCCGAGGTTCTCCCCCGGGCCTACTTGTGCTTTTTGCCATAAAACTGGACACTTGATGTCCCAATGTTACCTCCGAAAAAGGGAGAACCCGGAACGGAATCAGTCTAGTGCGACTCCGAATGCACTGGCAAGTGTGAGAAATCATTCTTGGAGAGCAGAGCTGGGGGAAGATTCCCCTGTCAAAGGTACGGCGTCCCGGGAGAACCTTGTTCAGGAGGGCTACAAACATTTCATTTCAGAGGGGTTCGTGTCGCTGGATGGCGACCCGAGTAACCAGAAGCCAGTTAGGGTATTGAGGGACACAGGAGCACACCAATCGTTGATGCTGGAGGGCATTTTGCCATTGTCGGAGAAGACGGCAACTGGGGTTAGTGTGCTTTTACAGGGGGTCGGGGGCTATGTTAAAGCTCCGCTTCATGTCATCCAGTTGAGTTCTGAGTTGGTATCCGGGCCGGTCACCGTAGGCTTACAAGCCACCCTTCCTGTGGAGGGAATCTCTTTTATTATCGGGAATGATTTGGCCGGGGGGCGAGTTTCGGGTAATCCAAGAATGGTGGACAAGCCCAGTAAGGAAAATAACACCACTCGGTTAGAGATGGAGATTCCGGGTATCTTTCCATCCTGTGCAGTGACTCGGGCTATGGGTAGAAAGCACGCGGAAGAGAAGGAGGAAGAAAGAGAGGGGGAGTTGGAACCCTTAGAGGTACGGGAAGACAACTCGGAACAGGGAAATAACCAGGGGAGGGATTCCCAGGAATTTCGAGAAAGGGTAGCGTCTGGAACGCAAGGGGACGTGGAGTGTCCGTCGGAGACCGCAGAGAACGAAGTGGAGCAAACCGCGCTGGTCCGGAGGAGACTAGTGGAAGAACAACACGAAGACTCGGAGATCCAGAGGTTAATGGAGAAAGCCGTTACGGAAGAAGAGGCTACGAAGATACCTGTGGGGTATTTCATGAAGGGGGAAACCCTAATGAGGAAATGGAGGCCCCCGGAGGTACCCGCAGACGATGAGTGGAAAGTTCACTATCAGATTGTGGTGCCACCGCTGTACCGGAAGGAGATCTTGAGTTTGGCACATGAGACCCCTTGGGCCGGGCACCTGGGAGTGAACAAGACCTGTGACAGGATATTAGTACATTTTTTCTGGCCGGGACTGCGACGGGATGTGGCGGAGTTCTGCAAGTCCTGCCATTCTTGTCAGCTGGTGGGAAAGCCGAATCAAAAAATTCCCCCCGCCCCGTTAAAGCCAATTCCAGCTTTTGAAGAGCCATTCAGCCGAGTCATTGTGGACTGTGTGGGCCCTTTACCCAAAACCAAAGCTGGACATCAATACTTACTGACCATCATGTGTGCGTCCACCAGGTTCCCCGAGGCAGTGCCCCTGAGGAAAATAACGGCGGCAGTTATTGCAAAGGCCTTGATTAAATTTTTCACTTGGGTTGGCCTACCTAGGATCATTCAATCGGATCAGGGGACCAATTTCATGTCCACACTGTTCCAGCAAGTGGTACACCTGTTGGGGGTGGAACAAGTAAGATCCAGCGCCTACCATCCCGAGAGCCAAGGGGCCCTGGAAAGGTTTCACCAGACTTTAAAGAATATGATCCGAACGTATTGTTTTGAATGTGCCAAGGATTGGGATGAAGGGATACCCCTATTGTTGTTTGCGGCGAGGGAGTCCGTGCAGGATTCCTTGGGATTCAGCCCGTTTGAACTGGTGTTTGGACACGCAGTGCGGGGACCGTTGAAATTGGTGAAAGAACAGTGGTTACTACAGGAGTCCCGGACACCGATGAGGGAGTATGTGGCCACAGTAAAAAACCGATTGGCAAAGGCGTGTGAGGTGGCACGACGGAACTTGAGAAGGGCCCAGGGGAAAATGAAGGAGAGACATGACAAGACCTCGCAGATAAGGAATTTCAGTCCTCAGGACCGGGTGTTAGTATTGCTGCCCGTTCCAGGTCAGCCCCTCCAGGCTAGATATTTCGGTCCTTATGCAGTGGAGGAGAGGGTGAATGAGACAGACTACGTGGTGACCACTCCCGACCGACGAAAAAAGCGACAGTTGTGTCATGTCAACCGACTGAAGAAATATCATGAGAGGGA
This sequence comes from Myxine glutinosa, assembly GCF_964187855.1. Taxonomy (NCBI): domain Eukaryota; kingdom Metazoa; phylum Chordata; class Myxini; order Myxiniformes; family Myxinidae; genus Myxine; species Myxine glutinosa. The sequence goes on along the minus strand of NC_136261.1, from coordinate 7,128,041 downwards.
ACCGGTGGAAGACGTAGTTCCTGTCTCACCGGTCGTACCAGTGACAATGGACGGAAACGCCGGTGTGAAGTTTGATAACTTGGATGACCAGGCCTGCCCCAAATTGACGAACACCGAAGTGTTGAATCATTTGGATGAGAAGTTAGGTCATTTAACAAGGGAACAGCAAGGACAACTGTCCAGCCTAATGTTCGAATTTAAACATTTGTTCACAGATGTACCTGGTCGTACGGACTTAGTATATCATGATATCGAGGTGGGGGAGGCCACTCCAGTGAAACAACACCCCTATCGGATGAACCCGGTGAAGATGGAGTACCTTCGGAAGGAGATGCAATATATGTTGGACAATGACATCATCGAACCAAGCAACAGTGAATGGAGCTCCCCATGTGTGTTGGTTCCGAAACCCGATGGCAGCTTCCGGTGTTGTACGGATTTAAAACGGGTGAATGCAGTGACCAAGACCGACTCCTATCCGCTCCCGAGGATTGACGACTGTATTGATCGAATAGGCCCAGCTAAATTTGTTACCAAATTTGACTTGCTGAAAGGGTATTGGCAGATCCCTCTTACCGATAGAGCCAAAGAAATCTCAGCTTTGGTCACTCCGAACGGGTTATATCAGTACAAGGTCCTCCCTTTTGGGTTGAAGAACGGGCCGGCGACATTTCAACGACTGATTAATAGGCTCATTGCAGACCTGGAGGGGGTGGAGGCATATCTGGATGATGTAATCATCCACACCATGACCATGGAAGACCATATTAAGCAAATCCATGCATTTTTTTCAGACGATGTCCGAGGCAGGTCTGACCATCAACTTAGCCAAGAGTGAATTTGTAAGAGCACAGGTAGTGTTCCTCGGCCATGTAGTAGGGCAGGGTCAAGTACAACCAGTGACCGCCAAGGTAGAAGCTATCGATCGCTTCCAAGTCCCAAAGGGGAAGAAAGAGCTGATGAGATTCTTAGGGATGGCGGGGTGGTACCGGCGGTTCTGTAAGAATTTTTCGGATGTGGTAGCCCCTTTAACGAGTTTGTTGAGAAAGGAGACCCCATTCGTTTGGGATGGCAAATGTCAGGCGGCCTTTGCCCATGTCAAAGCGATACTAATGAGCTCTCCGGTCCTAACCGCTCCGGACTTTCAGGCACCTTTCAAGTTGGCCGTAGATGCAAGCGATGTGGGGGCGGGAGCGGTCTTGTTACAGGAAGATGAGGATGGGGTGGACCACCCCGTGTGCTACTACTCCAAAAAGTTCAATAAACATCAGGTAAATTATGCCACCGTGGAGAAAGAGACCCTGGCTCTCCTGCTAGGGCTTCAACATTATGAGGTGTATTTAGGAATCACGTCCTTTCCCATAAAGGTCTTTACGGATCACAACCCCTTAACCTTCATTCAAAGAATGAAAAATAAAAATCAGAGGTTGATGAGATGGAGTTTGGCTTTGCAGGGGTTCAACTTGGAAATTGAACATGTACGGGGCCGGGACAATGTCGTGGCGGACGCTTTGTCCAGATTGAGTTAATCTGGGGGGGGGGGGGGGGGTTGAGTGATCTGGTTTGTTTCTCCAAATTGGCCGGCAAAGAAAGTTTTCGCTGGGTTCAAACTTTCTTTCTTGAAGGGGGGGAGTGTTACATATTTAGGTGAATGTATGTAAATTACCATTCAGGTTGCTTATCCGTGTGTATTATATTAAGGGTTGTTGTGATGGGAGGGTCAGGAGCCCTTCGGAACCAGTGGCCGGAAACGGAAGTGGCCGGAAACGGAAGAAGAAAAGACACGAGGAGAGAAAAGGACGGTGCGTCTTCTTCCTCGCCCCGCGACGACGAGAAGGTGGAATCGACCTTACGCTGCGCGGAAAACGCGCCGTTGCGAAACGTGTGCGGAGAGGAGTTACCTGGGCGGTAAATACCTTTGGACACGTCCAGTCACTGTGAGTTCGTGCACGAAACCAAGCGTCCGGGACAGTTTGCCCCGTCTACAAAGACGCGTACGGGTCCGCACGTTGGGCCTCGCTCGCGTCGGAAGCCGCGCTGGGTTTTTGCCCATCTACAAGGACGCGTAAGAGTCGCACTTGGGGCCTCGCGCACGTTGGACGCCGCGCTGGGTTTGCCCCGTGGCTTGGCAAGGAGGTGCGCTGCAGCCGCGGCCCCTGTCCGAGACGGCACGTTTAGAGCACGTCCGCCCGGGGCTCGTTCAACCGCCCGTGTGCGGAGAGGAGAGACATTGACCACGGAGGGAGTCAGGAGTGGGGCTCACGTGAGGAATGTATAAGATTAAGATGGCCATCTTAGAGTTTGTGTAGATGAGTTCACATGGTTGTAATATTGATTGTGCATTGTTGATGGTTGTTGATTGCTCAGTGAATATATTATTGATTATTCCGGATCCTTGGTGTGGGGTTTCTTCTTGACCGGAATTCATATTGATTGCGTTACGAAAGCGTATAAACCATATATCTTTCTGGCGGGGTCCCTCCCACGGTCCGGGGGTCACCAAGACCAGGTAGTTACCGGGAGGACCACGTAACACTAGGCACTGCATTGGTGGAAGGTTTGTGTCACTAGGCACTGCGTTGGTGGAAGGTTTGTATCACTGGACACTGTCAGTGGAAGGTTTATGTCACTGGGCACTGCGTCGGTGGAAGGTTTGTGACATGAAATGAAGGAAGAAATATGACACAGACATGACACATCACGGACATGGCACAGATACCACTTCCAAAATATGCGACAAAAGCATTGTCCCACCTTCACAGGCTGACCCCGTGTCCTTTACGTTACAAAATCGTCCCAATTGATACTTTGCTGGGACGCAATTTGTGTCTGTGGTCGTGCTGTGTCGTGTCCCACCATCGTGTCCGTGCTGTGTTGTTCTGTGTCATGCCGTATCGATGTCCCACCCCAGTCGAGGCGAAAGTGGGAGTGTGGGGTTGTGGTAAGGTGAGATCAGTTGCCGGCAGGCCATCACAGGTGTTTGGTTCACCACTCAAATCGCCCGTGTACATGTGCTGGTAGCTCGGTAGAGATGGTCTTACAGTTACGAATGACGGCTGTTTATTCCACCTAATCGTGGGGATGGCATATCCTCTCTCAATTGCGGTGGATAACCACATGATATAACCATCTCTGTTGTCTCATAACAGTTCTCTGTAAAATGTTCCGAGCACAAGAGCGAACATTTTGTAGGCCTGATCCACGCTCGGGTATGTCGGACAGATCTCGTCCAATTCATGGCAAACTTAGGTTCTTTCAGACATTGATGTAACATGAAACCATCTCGGTTTGTATTACTAAAACCTCCGAGGATACATTGATGGCATATTTGAGGAAAATCGAAAAATGCTTGAGTTAAATCGTACCACGATGTAACCCGTATACAATACGAATATGGCGGTCGACTTCTGAGAGTGATGTCACGGTTAGCTTGAAGAAGAAGATTTCGACTTTTAATCGCCAAATTGCCTGCTTTATAAATTACAACTCGGAGAAAGACACATCATATCTATTTTGTAGAGAATCAAGTTTCGAGGTGGTCGGAGCCTTTGAGTTCCCCTTTAAGGAGCACACCTTCAGGAAACATGTCAATACAGTCTAATCATATTTCCATAGGCCATGAACATTGAGAGCTCCACTCCACATTATGTAGACATGAGGAAACGATGGACAAAGCACTGCATTAGATGTTTAATGTTATATCGACCATCAGCTTCTCATCTACAGGACAAACTTTCAGCTGGGCCTCAGATAGATAAGGGTGTCACACTGTCACAACCTTTCTTACCTTACTCTGATATACCTTGTTTCAATTTTCATAAATAACTAACGCACATGCAGAATATGGCTCTGACGTGCCTCCATGTGATACCATGTGGAGGGAGTAACTCTGTGGCAAAGGCAGAAGCAATGGATGGGGCGAGGGGGGAATCCAAGGTGACACTGTGTTGGGGTAAGGGGTTCTCTCATGGCCCTACGTGTCGGGATCTCATGGTCGGTGGTGACATGTTACGTGTCGGGATCTCTTTGCAGGTGGTTACATGTTACGTGTCGGGATCTCTTTGCAGGTGGTTACATGTTATGTGTCGGGATCTCTTGGCAGGTGGTGACATGCTACATGTCAGGATCTCATGGTCGGTGGTGACATGTTACGTCTCGGGATCTCTTGGCAGGTGGTGACATGTTACGTGTCGGGATCTCTTGGCAAGTGGTGACATGTTACGGGTCAGGATCTCTTGGCAGGTGGTGACATGTTACGTGTCGGGATTTCTTGGCAGGTGGTGACATGTTACGTGTCGGGATCTCTTGGCAGGTGGTGACATGTTACGTGTCGGGATTTCTTGGCAAATGGTGACATGTTACATGTCTGGATCTCTTGGCAGGTGGTGATATGTTTTGAAACATCTCCCCCACGGCATTGCAAGTGGACATCAAAGATGGCTCTTCCCCAAAAGGCCATGCATTCTATTGGGAAACTGCAAAATAAACAAAAGCAAGAATGAGTGGGGTGACAATGATGTTTCTAGAGGATGTAAAACATACAGTAAACTTGACAAGTCACAGGAGTCTCGTTTTCCACACCTTACCTCTTACGGTGAGTCGGCATTCAGTCTGGTCTTCCCCGAGGTTGTTGTTGGCACGGCAGGTGAACAGAGCTCCGTCGAATGGAGCCGGCTTACGAACCTCGAGCGTACAAATGCCCTGGCAGGTAAACATGCGGAACCTCGGATCTTCAGATATGTCTAGACCATTCCGCAGCCACATGACCTTAGGCTGGGAAAAGCAAGGCATAAAAACAATGATTGTAAATGTTAATGCAGCAATTACAATACCAACCTTCCCACGTTAATCCCCCCCCCCCCCCTTCCCACGCCTCCTCCCCCCAAGCCCTCTCCCTTCCACACATCTCCCTGCTCTCAAATGTTGTGTTTGTGTGCTTCCCCTTCTCTCCCCATCTTGTTTTCCGCTCCCTCTTTTTATATATTTTGTTTGTCTGGTTGATTTGTTTGTGAAGTAAATGTTAGCTCTTTCACGAGCCTCGATTCAGTATACAAAAAAAAGAAAAAGAAAAGAAAAAAAGAAAAAAGAAAAGAGCAATCAGAGATTGCAAACCCTGGCCAGGATGTATTTTCAGTGGTTTTTAAGGCTTTTGTGTTAAAAGAAATATGGCGGCCCAACCACATGACCGTTGACGTCATCATTTTTTTTCCTAAACTAATTTAGTCCTAGATTATGCTCAAGAAATTTCAGATGAAATTTTGTACTTGTCAAATTCTGACGTCATAATGGAGGCACCTATGCCATCATCATTAACATATTTTATTCCCCATGGAGAGTTCTTTACAATGAGCCATGTCTCAATTTTTTCTATGCAGCGCTTTCGGAGATATCGAGGTGCAACGTTTTTCGGTTTTTCCAAGATGGCGGCCGAACCACGTGACCTATGACATCAATATTTTTTTCTCCACCAATTTATGCGTACAGGATGCTCAAGAAATTTCATCTTGATCGGAAGAAGTTTTGTACTTGTCGAATGATGACGTCATAATGGAGGCACCTATGACATCATCATTGACATATTTTATTCCCCAATGGAGAGTTCTTTACAATGAGCCATGTCTGATTTTTTTTTTCTATTGAGCGCTTTCGGAGATATATAGGTGCAAAGTTTTTCGGTTTTTCCAAGATGGCGGCCGAACCACGTGACCTATGACGTCATAATTATCATTAAAACATTCTACAGGTGGAGTTGCACCTATGGTGAAAATGTCCTGTCAATCGGACCAACGGTTGCAGAGAAAATCATATTTATTCTGTGTGGACAAACAGACAAAGAAACGGACTCAAATGCAATACCCTCTCCTCTGGCGAGGGTAACTACAACGGCATTAGGTAGAGAGCATACCTCCGCCAGGCTGAATAGTTTACATTTTGTATCCACTGATAGGCCGGATCTAGATCCGACATGAACCAAAATCTAATCGGCTTGTTCTTGTCACCTAACCAACTCGTCCACCACGTTTTGTCATAATCCGTCCACAACTTTTTGAAATATCCTGCTATGTATCGCTTTGGCATTGTCTTTCCATGGGGAAGAATCACTTCAAAATTATCGGGGTCGGATTTGGATCTTCACCAAAATCGAATCAATTCATCATTGTCACACACCCAAACTGTCCACCAAATTTCGTCCAAACTGTCCACCAAAGATTTTGAGATATCCTGCTCACAGACAAAAAAAAAGACAGGTGTGAAAACATAACCTCCATCCACCTACGGTGACGGAGGAAAGCATTGATATAATCATGTGAAGATAATGGATGGATGAATGTTGAGTAGAACTGGTAAGTCTAATGCTGGAGATGAATGTCAAAATGGAACTAAGTATGGAGGGAAGCAAGACCAGAACCAAGACTGGGTTGTTCATCACTATGGAAAAGTGGAGGTGGAGGTGGAGGGGAGACATGTAAGCCAAAGCAATATGGTGTGGGGTCCACAGGGCCGTTAGGTGGGCCCAGGAAAATTTGGGATTGTGAGCAATTTGGGATTTATGGCCACTTGCTGCTACCCTTTCTGTAAAAAAATTTAAGGCGATGGGGGCAACTTTATTGAGTGTACCGTTACATCCAAAAAAGTAAAGGAATAGGAACAAGTACAATGGAAAGGAATAGGAACAATGGAAAGGAATAGGAACAACAGTGAAATCCTACTATATTAAACAAGGCAATTTTGTGTATACGTCTGTATGTGTATGTACATGTACGTCTGAAAATCATAGGAAAAAGCACGGCTGGGCAGATCTCCACCAAATTCTGCCTACGGGTTGGTAAAACCCAGGGGCTAGGTCATGGGCATGAAAAAAAAACCTCCCCTACGAGGGGGTTGGTGGCGCTTACGCTTTCCACCTGTACACGTGCCACAGTGCAAGTGGTTTACTGACCCCTGCTGCAAACAGGAGGGATTATTTGACACGGTCCAAAATATATTAGACCCACCTCCCCTACTATCCCCCAAAACCCCTACACCAGGCTGCTCTCGGAGTGTTTCTAGCGACCTAAAAATCCAATCAGGTGAGCATGTGGTGAGAACAGCAGCTGCACATGGAGCGACGCTCCAAGATGACAACGATTTTCCAAGACATCAAAAGCAAATGAAACATCGGAATTCCTCCAGATCTGTTACAGGTGAGTCTAAAGCAACATTAGAGACAGAAAATAATGTGTGAAAATATAAAATGAAGGAGGAAACGATGGAGAGGGAAGGCCTCTCATCATACACTCTCCAAACGATAGTTTGTATTAAGCCCCTCTTTCGGAATACCCCGGGGGGCGGGGGAGGACCTATTAGCTACAACCTTTGCCTTATGAGTTGTGACGGACCCTTTTGTTCCCCTGCCAAGTTTGATTGAGATTTGACATTGGAGAACTATTAACGGCCAAATCGACCAAAGACAACAAACCAAATTGCATATTTTAGTGTGATGATGATTATGAGGATGAGGATAACAATGTTGATGAAACTAGAAATCTATCACGTGTTGTTAGCTAGTGCTCTCAACTGTCGGTCCGTGCATGCTATGGAGCAGTACGCGATGCGGAGCGGCTGCGACTCGAATCACATGTTCCCTGCCGTCCCCCACCTATCGATGCCCAAACCAAGACAAGTGGGTTGTGTTTGTTTTGGGGACCGAGGGTGATGTTAGAACCTTCGGGTTTCCCCTGACACAGCAGCTTAGTGTAGCGTTGTATCCAGCCACAGACACCACGTCTACAAGGGGGTGAGAGAACCGTGTAGGCTCAGACGGGTCTCGCTCCTGGAACACCGGGCGCTTGTACGCCAAACCTGCGAGAGGGTCGGGTGAGAGATTAGCAGGTGTGCTTGGGAATAAAGCATGGACTAAACAAACCTACAATGCATTGCCAAAATAAAAGCAACGCTCCTGATTGTAAACAAATGATCTACCATATAAAACATGTCCGCTTGTGTGTTTGTCTGTCCCCGTTCATAAGAGTAGGTTTTAAAGGCCAATCTTTCAATACAAATGTGTGTTCACTACGGTCTATTTTTACTTTGTAGTCCGTAGGGCAATCTGGAACAGCGTTTGTCTGTCCATCCGGTGTATGTATGTATGTCTCACAAATGCCGACCAATCAGGGCTGAGGATCTGGTCACATGACAGGGGGCAAGCAGATCCTCCACTCAGCAGAACCAAGCTCGACTATGCCGTTGTGAGACTATCGGTCTTGTTGAGGACAAAACAAACTCGAAAAACATTTTCCATTAAAGGGGTAATTATGTCTCTTCTATTGGAAATGTAGACGGTGGCTTGCAAACCGAGCCTCAAGGGCGGTGTACAGAAGCGGTTTTTAAATAATCACAATAAATACAAGGTGCAGGGAGGTGAAATTGGCTGCACGTGTTGAGCAACGTACGCAGAGTCAAACGAGTGTTCATTTACGTCTGTAGGATGTCTAAAAAATAACGATTATATGAGCACACCTGACACTAGGCCGAGGCTTCAGACTTTGGCACGCTCACGCGGCTGCACGGGCTTTTTACGAGTAACTTTATAATCCATGTTGTGAATACTATCACGTGAACTCCATATGTTGCTACCCAGTAGCATGACCTTTGGCATCATACAATGAGTGCTGTGAGGGCATCCGATCGATGGTGTCCTGTATCATCGGATCGGATCGAGGATATAATCACAGTCTCACCAAGATTTTGCCAAATATGGAATAGATTTTTTTGCAGATTATTATGACAGAGATTGGGTTCTCCTGAATGTTGGATGGCGTTCATGTGAGGGCTTTGTGGTACCCAGGGCAGAAGCTGCAGCCCATTCATTCTCTTCCTGGCACAGGTGGTTCTGGACATACATGTGACACCACTTTCCTACAGAAAATGTGATCCATACGCAGGCAAAATTCCTAACTGGTACAGTGGTGAGAGGAAGTCTTGTGTATTAAGGAAAAGGCGGAGAACCTGATCTCTACCAAGTACAAGATCTGCAACAAAATCTACTCCATATTTGGCAGAATCTGAATCAGTCTGTGGTACGGAATATCATCGATCCAACACCTTCATGGGTCAAAGCACCATGTGATGCCAAAGGTCATGCTACCAGATACCAACATACGGATTCCATTTGATTGTGTGCGTATCACGAATTGTTAAAATTAGGTTCGAGTCACAATCAAGTACGTTTGTTTTATTCCAGGAAGGAACTCACAATGAACAAAACGAATGAAAGTTTTCATCTTGTCTTTTCTTGTCTTTCATCTTGTCATCTTGTCTTAAGTCTTTCATCATGTGTTTCAATCCTGACAAATCTCACACTCTTACTTCGTCTCTCCGAAAAGATCGACTGGACAACCCTCCCATCTACTTTCTCAACAATCCTCTCCAAGAAGTTCTGTCACTCAAGCTTTTGGGTCTCACTATCTGCCATGATCTTTCTTGGGAAAACCACATTTCCAAGCTGGCCTGCAAAGCCAGTCGCCGACTGGGCATCCTCCGTCGTGCGAAGTCCTTCCTTGGCACACCTGAGCTCCTCACCACATACAAGGCTTTCATCCGCAGCTCAATGGAATACGTCTCTCCCCTATGGGCCGGTGCTCCTGCCTCACACCTAGCTCGGCTTCACGCTGTTGAAACCAAAGCGTTCAGAATCATCGGAATCTCCCGCGATGACGCTATCTCCGAGGGCCTTTCACTCACTCACCGCAGGCAGGTTGGTCGTCTTTCTGTCTTCTACCGACTCCTCTCCGGCCTTGCTCCCCCAGCTCTCTCTGTGCTTTGTCCCCCAAATATTCCTACAGGTCGCACAAGATCTGCCAGCAACCCTCTTATGGTTAAACTGCCAAAATCTCTCAAATGTTGTGTTTGTGTCCTTCCCCCTCTCTCCCCATCTTGTCTACCGCTACCCTTATTATATGTTTTGTGTGTCTGTTTGATTCTTTGTGTGATTAATGTTAGCTCTTTCACGAGCCCCGATCCTGCATACAAAAATAAATAAATAATATCTCCAACCAGACTCTCACGACCGTAATAACCTTTGTTCACCGAAAAGTTCGACCCGAATGACAGGTCAACTCTAACTAATAAATTATGTTTAAAAAAACAACAACAAGTTAACAACAGTTGGATTATAGGCCCACACACGTGACGTTAAAAGTGCGGTTAAGCAATTGGTTCACTTCTGTCTGTCTTTAAATTGATTTAAATTGAATGTTTGATTTTAAACACGAATCGGAAAACAAACCTGTAGGTTTTCATTACTTTGTCTCTAAATTTATCAGGATCGAGCATGCTGAAAGAGGAGTGAGATCATTATTTTTCAAACAAAATTGAAAATCATTCCAAACAGGAAACTTACTGTTTGTAACGACGTCATAAAGGAAACAAACACCAGGCACGAATAACTAATGTAACCTGTTAAATAAGGTGGTGTATAAGACACTGCATCAACGGCGGTGAACTATAGAATTTCTTTGCTCCGACCTTTAAAAATTGAATTATATACTTGAACACTGCAGGACACAAATCGCATTTTATCAATTTTAAAACCCTTCTGTTTAGCAGTACTTGGACAGATTAATTAATTCCCTGAGGGCAAAGTAAGAATGAGAAAAACTATGAGAATCAGCATTCATGCTGCGATGCCCTGAGGGCAGAATAACTGCTTGAAATTGTGCATTCTGACAAATATGGCGGCACTCATATCTGTTCCTTTCCCCTTCCCTCTCCTCTCCTCACCCTCCCCTAATCCCCTCACCCTCCTCTGATCCTCCTGTCAACCTCCCGTCACCTCCCCTAACCCCCTCCTCTCCCCTCACCCTCCACATCCCTCCCCCACCCCCCGGCCTTTCCCCACTCCTCTCTCTCTCCCCTCACTCATCCCTCCCCCTCCATGCCCCTCCGCTCCCCCCCTGCCCCCTCTGCTCCCTCTCCTCTCTTAATATTCCTATCACTAAGCAACACCGCATTGCCCGGCAACACCGGGCACCTTTGCGAGTGGTACACAACATAATAGTGTTGTGGAAATGACTCCTATGTGTCAATAAATGCTTAATATAGCGTAGATATTTCATTAGTAAGTTTTTAGGATAAGCATATAATTAATTAATGTGACATCAAATATGCATTTTGTTTAGGTAGAAACGTCAAACCCATTCTAATGTGTGTGTGTAAAAATCCTCATCCCTGTGAGCCGATATCAAATGTTCTTATCCCTTGTTATCTGTCTTATATGTCTCTTTTTAGTGTTTTGCAGGCCGCAATGCCCAGTTAAAGCGGGAAATGTCATCCTCAATGCTAAAAAGCAAGTCCTCGTAAGATGGGAAGGGGAGAGGGGGGTAGGGGTAGGGGGAGGGGGAGGTGCGAGGAGGAGTTCACCGCCACCCACTGGCCGGAACCCTCAGCCAATGGAGAGCGAGATGGGAGGGGCACAGCGCGTCACTGATGACATATCTCCACGAGGTAATAAAAGGGCACGGTGTTGAGATGCAGATGCTGTGACTAATCACTAAGAGAGAGTGCGTTAATTAACAGCTGCTGTGTGACGCCACACCTTCACCTCATCAGTCACGCAACCGCTGGTTGTGATTTTCGTTTGCCATGATGGCTTCAGCTGGTGGTCATAAATATGTCTGGTTAAAGGTGGATTGGTCGCAGTCTCCATATCGCTAGATAACCGAGTTACATGACCTTCATCCAGGTTTGCTCAGCCTAATTATATCGGTCACATGGTCGCCTATCGGCGTAGAGCTTGGGTGGCTCAATGGTTCCAACGCATACGGTAGCGGAGATAAAAGACCATGGCCCGACCAGGAGCTGTGGAGTCACCTGACCTCTACCAGTACCAGGCAACTCACCAGATCAGTGCCGGGCAACCAGAGGACCAATTGACCATCACAAGGCAATGGGGAAACTGAGTTACTGGATCAGAGAGAAGACATTCAAGATGGCAGAAGGTTTTAGATTATAGCCGAATCATTTCCCTTTGATTTATTGATATGTTAATATGCTTTAGCTCTGGTTCATATGTCGGTTATTTCTGGCTCCAGATCGTCCAGTGGAGGGGGAAGGGAGAGGGAATAGGGAAGGGGGTTGGTACTTGGTGGTCATGGGGAAAAGAACCGTGGTGGAGCAACAAAGTACAGGACCCGGAAACCGAACGTCTTGGATCTCTCTTTTCTCACACGAATACATAAGAACCTAACGAGAGCATTGGCAAAAATCAATTAAAAATCGATTCCGCTCGTTGATCGGAGGTGTAGTAACTGCTCATGGGAAAAGGAAGTCAACACCTTCAGATCACAGTCATTGCGATGGTGTTTACCGGATTTTTGGATGTATGCGCTGTCTTTGGAGGTGCAAGCCGTCTCACTAAGGCCGCACACGTTCTCAGAGAACACTCGGAAGAAGTACGCGTTGCCAAGTACCAGGTCTGACACGACGCAGTGCGTGCGGCGATACCGCTCGAATACCGTGAACCATTCCTGGGCAAGGGGGTGGGTAACAGGTCTTTGGACTTGGGGCGCACACAATTTATTCTGTACCGACTTAAGGAAAATGGCAGAGTTGGGGTTAGATGGTGACGATGAGCGAGGAGGACGCATACAATGAGTGATTTAAAGAAAAAACACACACAGACAGACAGACAGACACATACACAGACAGACAGACAGACACACACAAACATGCACACGGACACACACACACACACACACAGAAAAACAGACACAGACACAGACACACACAGACACACACACAGACACATAGCACTATATAAAAAAGAGGATGCAGAGATGCTGTTGTTGACCAAACATTATGAAAAGCACCTCTTTACAATCATGACGTCATAGTTAAATGTACTCAGGGTGATGTTTTCATGCAAGTCTGTATCCCTCAAGTTATGGAGGATGTAGCGAATGCAGCCACAACACCGTCATCCATCAGATGCTTTGGGTATCATTATTACAGATCATGAGGACTCTTTGTGCTTATAAAATATATATGATGCATATACTGGGAGAACAACTTGGTCAGGAGGATCACGGGAGTGAAGAGGATGGATAGAAGGAGAATGGATGAACTGATGGAGGAGATTGGTGAAATGGGCTGGACATTTGGTGTGGAAAGGGGAAGAAAGAAGGGTAAAGAGAGCAGATGCGTTGAAGGAGCAAGGTAGGAGGAATTTTAAGGTAGACCACGGTTGAGATGGGAGGATTGTGTGAAGAGGGATATCAGGAAGGTGAGGGTGGTTGGTGAATGGAGAGAGTTGGCTGAGGAGAGAAGGGAGTGGAGGAGTGTCGTGGTCAAGGCAGGGCAGGAGCTTGGTGCCATCGGACCTCACCCCTTACAAAGGGAAGAAGAGGAGAGCACCAAACTACACACAAATCCCCTTTGGTCGAAGACTTACCATAGACTTGCTATCTGCTTTCTGCACGGAATATCCTGCCAGCTCGGCATTGCCATCGTCTATCGGTGGCTGCCAGGAGAGCGACACATTGCTGCTCCACACCTCCTCCACTGTGACTGCACGGGGAGGCGACGGTCGTTCTGGGAGGGACGGACGGTATCAACGCTGGAGCACATGTGATGCCAGAGCTATACATCCTTCAGGTCCACCAGAACAAAAATGTTCTCCCAATTATCCCCTCCTGGTAAAATAAAAATGAACATATGTCACCCACAGGGTGAACCGTATCTTGCCAAAATGTGAAAATTCCGTTTTTTCGTCATGACGTCATCAAATGACGTCATAGCGTCAAACTGTTTACAGATCTGGGAAGCACTCATCAAGGGCATTCATATGAGGTATTACTCGATATGGTACCTACGATTTCAAAATTTGACCTTGGGGTCAATAATTTTCGACCTCCAGCGCTAACCATGAAGGTCAAGGCCGATCGCCACCAAAAACTAATCAGCTGAGCGCCGGACCATATACTAGATTCCCATGAAGTTTGGAGACGATCCGATCAAAGTTACTCAAAAAATTAGTGTTTCGTCGACCTCCATGATTGACCACAAAGTGACCTTGACCTTTGACCTTGACCTTCAAAATTTTGTGTGCTGAAGGGTATCTCTATAGGACTCTGATATGCGAAGTTACAGGAGTTTCCAATAATAACTGTGGTCTACAGAGTGATCTAAACGTGAAAAAAAAATGATTAACCACAAACAAAAAAACAAACAAATAAACATATGTCACCCACAGGGTGAACCGTATCTTGCCATTTGACCTTGACCTTAATAATTTCGTATGGTGAATAGTATGTCTTCATGACCAACGCACATGAAATATTGAAAGATTTTGATGAGAACTGAGGAAATAATTTTTTCATGAAAATTCCGTTTTTTCGTCATGACGTCATCAAATGACGTCATAGCGTCAAACTGTTTACAGATCTGGGAAGCACTCATCAAGGGCATTCATATGAGGTATTACTCGATATGGTACCTACGATTTCAAAATTTGACCTTGGGGTCAATAATTTTCGACCTCCAGCGCTAACCATGAAGGTCAAGGCCGATCGCCACCAAAAACTAATCAGCTGAGCGCCGGACCATATACTAGATTCCCATGAAGTTTGGAGACGATCCGATCAAAGTTACTCAAAAAATAAGGGTTTCGTTGACCTCCATGATTGACCGCAAAGTGACCTTGACCTTTGACCTTGACCTTCAAAATTTTGTGTGCTGAAGGGTATCTCTATAGGACTCTGATATGCGAAGTTACAGGAGTTTCCAATAATAACTGTGGTCTACAGAGTGATCTAAACGTGAAAAAAAAATGATTAACCACAAACAAACAAACAAAAAAAACAAACATACAAGCTGACTAATACATCTTGCAAAAACTTCGTTTTGGCAAGATAACAAACATACAAGCTGACTAATACATCTTGCAAAAACTTCGTTTTGGCAAGATAATAAAATAACCCATATTTCCAGGCTTTCTGCACACCTTCATTTTTGTACACCGCACCTTTCCTATGCCATCTCCAGGCATTGCAAAAAGTCATTGCCGGGCACCGAAGGGGGCTTGGCAGTGACGCACGCTGAAAGGGAGTACTCAGTTTTCACTCTGGTTGTTTGTTTTCTTGCTTTCTTGTTGTACACCGCACCTTTCCTATGCCATCTCCAGGCATTGCAAAACGTCATTGCCGGGCACCGAAGGGGGCTCGGCAGTGACGCACGCTGAAAGGGAGTACTCAGTTTTCACTCTGGTTGTTTGTTTGTTTTCTTTCTTGTTTTCTTTCTTGTTTGTTGTACACCGCACCTTTCCGATGCCATCTCCAGGCATTGCGAAACGTCATTGCCGGGCACCGAAGGGGGCTCGGCAGTGACGCACGCTGAAAGGGAGTACTCAGTTTTCACTCTCGTTGTTTTCTTGCTTTCTTGCTTTCTTGTTTGTTGTACACCGCTCCTTTCCTATGCCATCTCCAGGCATTGCAAATCGTCATTGCTGGGCACCGAAGGGGGCTCGGCAGTGACGCACGCTGAAAGAGAGTACTCAGTTTTCACTCTGGTTGTTTGTTTTCTTGCTTTCTTGTTGTACACCGCACCTTTCCTATGCCATCTCCAGGCATTGCAAAACGTCATTGCCGGGCACCGAATGGGGCTCGGCTTTCTTGTTTGTTGTACACCGCTCCTTTCCTATGCCATCTCCAGGCATTGCAAATCGTCATTGCTGGGCACCGAAGGGGGCTCGGCAGTGACGCACGCTGAAAGAGAGTACTCAGTTTTCACTCTGGTTGTTTGTTTTCTTGCTTTCTTGTTGTACACCGCACCTTTCCTATGCCATCTCCAGGCATTGCAAAACGTCATTGCCGGGCACCGAATGGGGCTCGGCAGTGACGCACGCTGAAAGGGAGTACTCAGTTTTCACTCTGGTTGTTTGTTTGTTTTCTTTCTTGTTTTCTTTCTTGTTTGTTGTACACCGCACCTTTCCGATGCCATCTCCAGGCATTGCGAAACGTCATTGCCGGGCACCGAAGGGGGCTCGGCAGTGACGCACGCTGAAAGGGAGTACTCAGTTTTCACTCTCGTTGTTTTCTTGCTTTCTTGCTTTCTTGTTTGTTGTACACCGCTCCTTTCCTATGCCATCTCCAGGCATTGAAAATCGTCATTGCTGGGCACCGAAGGGGGCTCGGCAGTGACGCACGCTGAAAGAGAGTACTCAGTTTTCACTCTGGTTGTTTGTTTTCTTGCTTTCTTTCTTTCTTGTTTGTTTGTTTGTTTGTCCAGGCGATATCTCAGCCATCCTTTGAGCTAGGAAGCTGAAATTTCGGCACAATAGTGAGCAAGTCCTTTGTCAAAAACGGTATTTTTTGTTTTTTGATTAATCAATTAATTGATGAGTTATTTAATTATTAGCGATTAATTAAGTACTTATTTAATTAATTAAATTTCATTTCTCTTCTGACCATTAACTCAGGCACCTTTTGAGTTAGGAAGCTCATATTTGGACATGCCAATGACCAGGTGATTTGGCTGCAAAGGCTATTTTTGATTTATTAATTAATCAATTAATCGATTAATTATTTAATTATTTGATTAATGACAAAAAAAATTCTTTTTTTTAAAGTTACAGATTCTGATGAAATGGTGGTGGTTTATGTGTTCTCTGACCGAATTGATTAATAATTTAATTTTTTGATGATTATTATTTATTTATTTTCATTATTAATCATTTATTTATCTTCTTTCTCATTTGGCCAATATCTCAGGCACCTTTTGAGTTCGGAAGCTAATATTTGGACATGAGTGACCAAGTGATGTGGCTATCAAGGATATTTTTGATTTATTGATTAATCAATTAATCAATGTATCGATTAATTATTTAATTATTCGATTAATTACTTTAAAAAAATAATTCCCCAGTTACAGATTCTGATGAAATGGTGGTGGTTTATGTGTTCTGTGACCGAATTGATTGATAATTTAATTTTTTAATGATTATTATTTATTTATTTTCATTATTAATCATTTATTTCTTTTCTTTCTCATTTGGCCAATATCTCAGGCACCTTTTGAGCTGGGAAGCTAATATTTGGACATGACAGTGACCAAGTGATGTGGCTATCAAGGATATTTTTGATTTATTGATTAATCATTTAATCGATTAATTATTTATTGATTAATCGATTAATTATTTATTGATTAAGCAATTAATTATTAAATTTTTTATTAATGACTTATTTAATTAAATTTCTAAAGGATACATCTTCGGATGAAGCAGTAGTGGTTTAGTTATGCGATTAGCCAATTGATAATGAAAATATTTTGTGATAATCTTTTATTGATTTTAATTATACAATTAATCAATCAATTAGCGTACACCTCTCTATGAGCTGAACTGCGGCAATGCCGCGCTGTATAATATTTAATTATTTGGCATGGGGGCGGTGTACTTTGAATGTATGTGTACTTGTTTGTATTCTTTCTTGTTTTCTTTCTTGTTTGTTTGGCCAGGCGATATCTCAGCCATCCTTTGAGCTAGGAAGCTGAAATTTCGGCACAATAGTGAGCAAGTCCTTTGTCAAAAACGGTATTTTTTTTTTTGAATAATCAATTAATTGAGGAGTTATTTAATTATTAGCGATTAATTAAGTACTTATTTAATTAATCAAATTTCATTTCTCTTCTGACCATTAACTCGGGCACCTTTTGAGTTAGGAAGCTGATATTTGGACATGCCAATGACCAGGTGATTTGGCTGCAAAGGCTATTTTTGATTTATCAATTAATCAATTAATCGATTAATTATTTAATTATTCGATTAATGGCTAAAACATTTTTTTTAAGTTACACATTCTGATGAAATGGTGGTGGTTTATGTGTTCTATGACCGAATTGATTAATAATTTAATTTTTTAATGATTATTATTTATTTATTTTCATTATTAATCATTTATTTATTTTCTTTCTCATTTGGCCAATATTTCAGGCACCTTTTGAGCTCGGAAGCTAATCTTTGAACATGAGTGACCAAGTGATGTGGCTATCAAGGATATTTTTGATTTATTGATTCATCAATTAATCAATTCATCAATAAATTATTTAATTATTCGATTAATGACTCAATTTTTTTTTTTAAGTTACACATTCTGATGAAATGGTGGTGGTTGCTGTGTTCTGTGACCGAATTGATTAATAATTTAATTTTTTCATGATTATTATTTATTTATTTTCATTATTAATCATTTATTTATTTTCTTTCTCATTTGGCCAATATCTCAGGCACCTTTTCAGCTAGGAAGCTAATATTTGGACATGACAATGACCAAGTGATGTGGCTATCAAGGATATTTTTGATTTATTGATTAATCATTTAATCGATTAATTATTTCTTGATTAATCAATTAATTATTTATTTTTTTATTAATGACTTATTGAATTAAATTTCTAAAAGATACATCTTCGGATGAAGCACTAGTGGTTTACTTATGCTATTAGCCAATTGATTAAGAAAATATTTCGTGATAATCTTTTATTGATTTTAATTATACAATTAATCAATCAATTAGTGTACACCTCTCCTTCCCAATGCAGCCTCTATGAGCTGCACTGCGGTATTGCCGGGCGCCGGAGCCACCCCGGCAATGCCGCGCTGTAGGATATTTAATTATTTGGCATGGGGGCGGTGTACTTTGAATGTATCTGTACTTGTTTTGTTCCTCTTTTCTCTCGTTTGTGGAACCTCCCTGAGGCTGTTCAATACCACTCTACCCTCCAGATCTCCAAGCAGGAGGTGCAACACCACCTCACATCACCCCATTCCTACCCATCATATTTTATACCCCCATTCACCCCACCCAACCCCAATTATCTTGCGTACCGGTTAAACGTGGTCATGCCTACTTGCAAACACAGCATTTGGATCTCATGCGGGACTTGGTACACACATCATATGCACAACAGGGACATTACAAGCCACATTGGTGGACTTTACATGGACTACAGGGACATTAGCAGAAAAAACGACAACTCTACAGTATTCCAACTTGGGATTCAAGCATCATCTCCTCAACGTGGAATAGCAAACAGGACAACCTGAGGACAATACCTTAAATGATACATTTCTACCTACAGTTGTCATACATTATTTGATATTCCATGATTTATATTTTAGGGAGTCCAGAGGTTCAACGAGCATAGTTACACGGGTTACATTAAATACAGGATCCTCAACCTCATAACTATGAAAGAACATTTGATCCAGAACGTTAACGGTGGCTTCACCAGACTGGGTGAGCAAAGCCAAATAGTCTACAATACCAGATCTACGATCATGGTGACGTATGTAAACAAGCAACTACATCGTCTCTTGAGTTGAGGAATACACATGGATCCCATACCAACGACCTGCAGGTTGATTGTGGCTTGATCAGTGAGCTGCTCGAGCTTGAGTGTGAGTGAGTAGAGGCCCGAGTGCGCACGATCGCAGTGCCGGATGTACAGGATGGAGTCCGATTCCCCATTCCTGACACTCACAGCACTTGAGTCCAGTGGTTGCTCATCCTTCTCCCAAAGGACAGAAGGAGGTGGCTTTCCCTGGACGTGTCCATCAACACGACACACACACACACACACACACACACACACACACACACACACACACACACACACACACACACACACACACACACACACACACACACACACTTTCATGGTGTAGATCCCCTAAACACACATCCATTGGAATACTCTCGACAATATCTAAACATCCATTGAGCTTCGCTCTCCTGAATCCTTACGCCAGGTTCTTTCTTCAATATCTCAACATCCGGTCAGACTCGGTCTCCAGAACCCTTACACCAAGTACTTTCTACAATATCTCAACATCCGGTCAGCCTCACTTTACTGAACCCTTATAATCAAGTACTTTCTACAACATCTCAACATCTGGTCAGACTCACTTTACTGAACCCTTATAATCAAGTACTTTCTACAATATCTCAACATCCGATCAGACTCACTCTCCTGAACCCTTACACCAAGTACTTTCTACAATATCTCAACATCCGGTCAGCCTCACTCTACTGAACCCTTACACCAAGTACTTTCTACAGTATCTCAACATCCGATCAGCCTCACTCTCCTGAACCCTTACACCAAGTACTTTCTACAATATCCCAACATCCGATCAGCCTCACTCTCCTGAACCCTTACACCAAGTACTTTCTACAGTATCTCAACATCCGATCAGCCTCACTCTTCTGAACCCTTACACCAAGTACTTTCTACAATATCTCAACATCCGGTCAGCCTCACTCTACTGAACCCTTACACCAAGTACTTTCTACAATATCTCAACATCCGGTCAGCCTCACTCTACTGAACCCTTACACCAAGTACTTTCTACAATATCTCAACATCCGATCAGCCTCACTCTCCTGAACCCTTACACCAAGTACTTTCTACAATATCCCAACATCCGATCAGCCTCACTCTCCTGAACCCTTACACCAAGTACTTTCTACAGTATCTCAACATCCGATCAGCCTCACTCTTCTGAACCCTTACACCAAGTACTTTCTACAATATCTCAACATCCGGTCAGCCTCACTCTACTGAACCCTTACACAAAGTACTTTCTACAATATCTCAACATCCGGTCAGCCTCACTCTTCTGAACCCTTACACCAAGTACTTTCTACAATATCCCAACATCCGATCAGCCTCACTCTACTGAACCCTTATAATCAAGTACTTTCTACAACATCTCAACATCCGATCAGCCTCACTCTCCTGAACCCTTATACCATGTACTTTCTACAATCCCTCAACATCCGGTCAGCCTCACTCTCCTGAACCCTTATGCCAAGTATACAATCTCTCAACATCCAGCAGCCTCGCTCTCCTGAACCCTTATAATCAAGTACTTTCTACAATATCTCAACATCCGGCCAGACTCGCTCTCCTGAACCCTTATAATCAAGTGCTTTCTACAATATCTCAACATCCGATCAGCCTCACTCTCCTGAACCCTTATAATCAAGTACTTTCTACAATATCTCAACATCCGGCCAGACTCGCTCTCCTGAACCCTTATAATCAAGTACTTTCTACAATATCTCAACATCTGATCAGCCTCACTCTCCTGAACCCTTATACCACGTACTTTCTACAATATCTCCAATTCTGATCAGCCTCACTCTCCTGAACCCTTATAATCAAGTACTTTCTACAATATCTCAACATCCGGCCAGACTCACTCTATTGAACCCTTATAATCAAGTACCTTCTACAACATCTCAACATCTGGTCAGACTCGCTCTCCTGAACCCTTACACCAAGTACTTTCTACAATATCTCAACATCCGGCCAGACTCGCTCTCCTGAACCCTTATAATCAAGTACTTTCTACAATATCTCAACATCCAGTCAGACTCGCTCTCCTGAACCCTTATAATCAAGTACTTTCTACAACATCTCAACATCTGGTCAGACTCGCTCTCCTGAACCCTTATACCAAGTACATTCTACAATATCTCAACATCCGGTCAGCCTCACTCTCCTGAACCCTTACACCAAGTACTTTCTACAGTATCTCAACGTCCGGTCAAACTCGGTCTCCTGAACCCTTAAACCAAGTACTTTCTACAGTATCTTAACATCCGGTCAGATTCGGTCTCCTGAACCCTTACACCAAGTACTTTCCACAACATCTCAACATCTGGTCAGACTCGCTCTCCTGAACCCTTATACCAAGTACATTCTACAATATCTCAACATCCGGTTAGCCTCACTCTCCTGAACCCTTATGCCAAGTATACAATCTCTCAACATCCGGTCATCTTCGCTCTCCTGAACCCCAATACCAAGTACATTCTACAATATCTCAACATCCGGTTAGCCTCACTCTCCTGAACCCTTATGCCAAGTATACAATCTCTCAACATCCGGTCATCTTCGCTCTCCTGAACCCTAATACCAAGTATACAATCTCTCAACATCCGGTCATCCTCGCTCTCCTGAACCCTTTCTGAAGTTCATACGACAACACCTATGGCTTTGGCTTCCTATGCTGTACTAGGGATACTCACCTGGAAAGGGATGACGATATTGACCGTCTCTCCGACCTTCCTGGTGAGTCCTTGTCGTAGGTTTCTTGGAAGCAGCACTCGTGGCCGTTCTGGGAGTGAAACACACCACCACTCACTACACCAAAAAACACCATGAAACCACACCTTTTTGTCCCAATAAACTATTTACCAACCTGCACTTTCACCCCAAATGCATTCAAAGCAAAATTTCCCACAGAGCAATGATGCTGTCTCGACTGGATTATTATGTCACCGACTTTGGATCAAACCAATGGCCTTCTCCTGAACGTGTAAATGGTGCTATAAACAATCGGACTCCAAAGTGCTTGGAAATTGAGATTTTATGTCATTGATCTACACATAATATCCCATAATATCAAAGTGGATTTTTATTTTTTTTATTTTTTACAAATTAATTAAAAAGTGAAAAGCTGAAATGTCTTGAGTCAATCAGTATTCAACCCCTTTGCTATGACACTCCAAATTGAGCTGAGGTGCATCCAATTTCCTTTTATCGTCCTTGACATGTCTCTACAACTTGATTGGAGTCCATCTGTGGCCAATTCAATTGATTGGACATGATTTAGAAAGAAACACACCTTTCTATATAAGATCCGACAGTTGACAGTGCCTGTCAGCAGAAACTCTACCAAGTCCAAGGAACTGTGCGTATAACTCCGAGATAGAATTGTGAGGAGGCATAGATCTGGGGAAGGGTATAAAACAATTTCTAGAGGGTTGAAAGTTCCCAAGAGCACAATGAGATCCATCATTAGAAAATGGGAAGAATATGGAATTACCCAGAGTCTTCCTAGAGCTGGCCATCCGACCAAACTGAACAACCGGGCAAGAAGGACCTTGGTGTCAGGGAGGTGACCGAGAACCCAATGACCACTCTGACAGAAGTACAGAGTTCCTTGGCTGAGATGGGAGAACCTGCCGGAAGGACAACAGTCTCTGCAGCACTTCACAAATGTAGTTTTTACGGGAGTAGCCAGACGGAAGCTACTCCTGAGAAAAAGACACATGACAGCATGCCTGAAGTTTGCAAAAAGGCACGTTAAAGACCCTGAGAGCAAGAGGAAAATATTATATGGTCTGACGAGATGAAAATTGAACTCTTTTGCCTGAATACAAAGCCCTACGTTTGGCGGAAACCAAGAACAGCTCATCACCCATCTAACACCGTCCCTAACATGAAGCATGGTGGTGGAAGCATCATGCTATGGGGATGCTTCTCAGCGGCAGGGACTGGGGAATTTGTAAGACTACAGGGAGCAATGAAAGGAGCCAAATACAGGCAAATCCCTGAGAAGAAGAACCTGCTTCAGAGTGCAAAAGACCTTAAACTGCGGTGAAGATTTACGGTCCAACAGAAAAATGACCGCAAGCATACAGCCAAAGCAACACTGGAATGGCTTGAGAACAAGAACGTGAAAGACCTTGAGTGGCCCAGCCAAAGCCCAGACTTGGATCTCATTGAGAATCTGTGGAAAGACTTGAAGACTGCTGTTCACGGACGCTCCCCATCCAACTTATCAGAGCTTGAGCAAATCTGAAAGGAAGAATGGGAGAGACTCCCAAAATCCAGATGTACAAAGCTGATACAGACAAACCCAAGAAGACTCGAAGTTGTAATCACTGCCGAAGGTGATTCTACAAAGTATTGACTCAGGGGGTTGAATACTTATGTAAATGAGATATTTCTGGATTTCATTTAAAAAAATATTTTGTAAAAATTTCTAAAAAATAAAATAAAATTACACTGATATTATGGGATAGTTTGTGTAGATCAGAAAAATATATATATATTTAATCCATTTTAAATTCAGACTGTAACAATGGAATGAGAAAAGGTCAAGGGTAGTGAATACTTTCTGAAGGCCGCACTGTAAATGATGTCATGGTGAGAAACATGTACAGTTACAAGATAAATGGGTTTTGTGTCTCAAAAATGCAAATGACGTTATATCTTGATGTCATTCTTTTTTCAGCTCGTGTAGAAATATTGTCTGACCCAATTTGTTTGTTGATGGCGGCACAATTAGCTTAGAGCCGCCTAGTCTTGGTTCAATTCCCGACCTGACTATAAACTGTCACATTGGTGATACATAGACAGTGTTGCATCACAAGGTGTATGTCCATTGGATGGACATTAATCCGGATGTCCCATCTGCCGGCATTAGTTAGTGGACGTTAAAGATCCCATGAATGGTACTTTTGATGAATGTAGGTGAGTTATCACCTGGTACCCAGAACTAATTACCAATTCCTGCTCCAACCAGGCCTGCAGAGAAGATGGGGACAACCGTGTCTATTTGTCCTTGGAAATGTGCACATGCGACCATTGGAGCCCCCAGCAGCCTGCTTGTTCATGGGATACATGATGATGATGAAGAAGATGATGGAAATAAGATCTCACCAACGACCTGTCGAACAGTGACCGGTTGGGACAGAGAGCCATGAGGTCCTGGTCCTGCAGCGTTCACAGCACATACACGAAAGAACATGCGTGCTCCAGTGGCTAGTCCCGACACGCACACGTTTGTACGTGTCACCAAACCTGGGCAGGCCTCTTTCCATTCGTCCCCTGTACACACAAAACAGGGCGTTCACACATCCGTATTATAACTAAAGAGTGCACACCCATTTGGTTTTGAGAAGCGAACTCACCTCCATCCACGTGATACTCAACATTATATCCCAAAAGACCCGTCACTCCAATTTGTTCTGGCATCTTCCATCTCAGAGTGACACTCTCATCGCTCACATCCTCAACAGCCAATCCAGTCGGTTGTCCAGGTGGGTCTGATAGCAGGGAGGACCAAGTGGAATGGACAGAATAAGGAGAACGAGTCAATGGATAGAGCCTGTTCCTGCATGGTCAAGAGGTTGGGATGTTATTGTGGGTGAAAGTCATACCAGATGCCATATTGCGGTTTTTAGGTTTATTCGACTGAGCGAAGCGAGGTTTTAGCCGAATATTCCTGATACATTGAACACACTGCAACCTATGCCAACAGAAATGGATATTGGATGGAAAATGCGATCAGCATTCCCAAACAATCGTGGAACTTTGTTTAAAAATTACGCATGGGTACGCACTCCTGTGTTGATAGATTCAGGCAAATCGCTCAAGTGGTTCCAGAGAAAATGAATGAAAAACCAATAAAGGGGAAAATCATGGATGCATGGGGAGGGAGCACTGCAGTATCTCTAAACCACGAATTCATGAAATTCCCTTATATACTGTGCTGCTAATTGTAGTACAATGTAGTGCTACTTAGGCCTTTGTGCAGTTTCACGAGGTACACTTATGTCTGGGGTTAATTATGTCTATCGTTGATCGTTGTCCTTCAGGAACCACTCAGTTTGGAGTGGAACATTGTTGGAATTCCACGTGTCCATGAAGGTTCCAATCTCTGAGACATATTGGGCATGTCCTCTCCAGTGGCTCGACTGGCATTTGTTGCTCCAACAGCTCTGTCTGCATGCCAGCCATGCCATCCTGCAGTTATCACCAACTGCTAAATGCCTCAGGAAGGCCTGGGATGGAAAGCCTGGATGGCTGGAAATGTTTCTTATTGTGAGTCCATTAGAAACGTGGAAACATAACTTGCTTTAGGTTATGAAGAATGATTTCAGTTTAAAACAGCAATCTGAGGTTCAAACAGGAATATGTACAATGTACATGAATGTCACACACTTGGACAAGGACATGAAGAGACATCAGTGCACAGTTACGTGATTACAAGGACATTAAGAGAGATCAGTGCACAGTTACATGATTACAAGGACATTAAGAGAGATCAGTGCACAGTTACATGATTACAAGGACATTAAGAGAGATCAGTGCACAGTTACATGATTACAAGGACATTAAGAGAGATCAGTGCACAGTTACGTGATTACAAGGACATTAAGAGAGATCAATGCACAGTTACATGATTACAAGGACATTAAGAGAGATGAGTGCACAGTTACGTGATTACAAGGACATTAAGAGAGATCAATGCACAGTTACATGATTACAAGGACATTAAGAGAGATCAGTGCACAGTTACATGATTACAAGGACATTAAGAGAGATCAGTGCACAGTTACGTGATTACAAGGACATTAAGAGAGATCAGTGCACAGTTACATGATTACAAGGACATTAAGAGAGATCAGTGCACAGTTACATGATTACAAGGACATTAAGAGAGATCAGTGCACAGTTACATGATTACAAGGACATTAAGAGAGATCAGTGCACAGTTACATGATTACAAGGACATTAGGAGACTTCAGTGCACAGTTACATGATTACAAGGACATTAAGAGAGATCAGTGCACAGTTACATGATTACAAGGACATTAAGAGAGATCAGTGCACAGTTACATGATTACAAGGACATTAAGAGAGATCAGTGCACAGTTACATGATTACAAGGACATTAAGAGAGATCAGTGCACAGTTACATGATTACAAGGACATTAAGAGAGATCAGTGCATAGTTACATGATTACAAGGACATTAAGAGAGATCAGTGCACAGTTACATGATTACAAGGACATTAGGAGACTTCAGTGCACAGTTACATGATTACAAGGACACTAGGAGACTTCAGTGCACAGTTACAAGATTACACGGACATTAAGAGAGATCAGTGCACATTTACATGATTACAAGGACATTAAGAGAGATCAGTGCACAGTTACATGATTACAAAAAGATTAGAATGCATCAGTGCACAGTTACATAATTACAAGGACAATAAGAGAGATCAGTGCACACCTACATGATTACAAGGACATTAAGAGAGATCAGTGCACAGCCACATGATTACAAGGACATTAAAAGAGATCAGTGCACAGTTACATGATTACAAAAAGATTAGAATGCATCAGTGCACAGTTACATAATTACAAGGACATTAGGAGACTTCAGTGCACAGTTACATGATTACAAGGACATTAAGAGAGATCAGTGCACAGTTACATGATTACAAGGACATTAAGAGAGATCAGTGCATAGTTACATGATTACAAGGATATTAAGAGAGATCAGTGCACAGTTACATGATTACAAGGACAGTAAGAGAGATCAGTGCACAGTTACATGATTACAAGGACAGTAAGAGAGATCAGTGCACAGTTACATGATTACAAGGACATTAAGAGAGATCAGTGCACAGTTACATGATTACAAGGACATTAAGAGAGATCATTGCACAGTTACATGATTACAAGGACATGAAGAAAGATCAGTGCATAGTTACATGATTACAAGGACATGAAGAAAGATCAGTGCACAGTTACATGATTACAAGGACAGTAAGAGAGATCAGTGCACAGTTACATGATTACAAGGACATTAGGAGACTTCAGTGCACAGTTACATGATTACAAGGACATTAAGAGAGATCAGTGCACAGTTACATGATTACAAGGACAGTAAGAGAGATCAGTGCACAGTTACATGATTACAAGGACAGTAAGAGAGATCAGTGCACAGTTACATGATTACAAGGACATTAGGAGACTTCAGTGCACAGTTACATGATTACAAGGACATTAAGAGAGATAAGTGCACAGTTACATGATTACAAGGACAGTAAGAGAGATCAGTGCACAGTTACATGATTACAAGGACATTAAGGGAGATCAGTGCACAGTTACATGATTACAAGGACATTAAGAGAGATCAGTGCACAGTTACATGATTACAAGGACAGTAAGAGAGATCAGTGCACAGTTACATGATTACAAGGACAGTAAGAGAGATCAGTGCACAGTTACATGATTACAAGGACATTAGGAGACTTCGGTGCACAGTTACATGATTACAAGGACATTAAGAGAGATCAGTGCACAGTTACATGATTACAAGGACAGTAAGAGAGATCAGTGCACAGTTACATGATTACAAGGACAGTAAGAGAGATCAGTGCACAGTTACATGATTACAAGGACATTAAGAGAGATCAGTGCATAGTTACATGATTAAAAGGATATTAAGAGAGATCAGTGCACAGTTACATAATTACAAGGACATTAGGAGACTTCAGTGCATGGTTAGATGATTACAAGGACATCGGGAGATTTCATTGCACGGTTAGATGATTACAAGGACATTAGGAGACGTCAGTGCATAGTTACATGATTACATGAACATTAGAATGCATCAGTGCACAGTTGCATAATTACAAGGACATTAGGAGATTTCATTGCACGGTTAGATGATTACAAGGACAATAAGAGAGATCAGTGCACAGTTACATGATTACAAGGACATGAAGAGAGATCAGAGCACAGTTACATGATTACAAGGACATTAAGAGATATCAGTGCACGGTTCGATGATTACAAGGACATTAAGAGACATCAGTGCACAGTTACATGATTGCAAGGACATGAAGAAAGATCAGTGCACAGTTACATGATTACAAGGACATGAGGAGACTTCAGTGCACGGTTAGATGATTACAAGGACATTAGGAGACATCTTAGGACATTAGGACAACGATATTAGGAAACATATTGTTGCGGTTTTATGTTTTACAAATAAAGGTTAATTTCCCTTCATAGTTTAGTCACACTACAACACGTAGCCTCGCCATAGTTCAGTTATTTCTTAGTCAGTGTAAGCGTAGACCTTTCCTATGTGTAGTTTTGCGTTGAGTAGAATAATAATAATAATAATAATAATTCATTTATTTTGTATAGCGCTTTTCATGAAGCCCAAAGGCGCTTTGACAGAGTGCAAAACATAATGCATAACAAAACATGGAAACAACAATTGCAAAAAGACAAGAATCAATAGGGAAATATTTAAAGCAAAAGGAGGGAGAAGGAGAAGTGATAGTCAGGGGTTAAATGCTGTGGGTTGAATGTTGAATGCAGTGCTGAACAGGTGGGTCTTGAGTGATGTTTTGAATGTGGTGAGTGAGGAGGAGTCTCTGATGGTGTGAGGTAGTGAGTTCCAGAGGGTGGGAGCAGCGATGGAGAAGGCCCTGTCCCCCCAGGATCTGAATTTGGTCCGGATGGGGGGGGGGGGTCAGGAGGTTGGTACCAGCAGAGCGGAGGTTGCGGGTGGGAGTGTGTCTGGCGAGGAGGTCAGCCAGGTAGGATGGGGCCAGGTTATGGAGGGCTTTGTAGGTCAAGAGGAGGATTTTGTACTGGATTCTCTGGGAGATGGGGAGCCAGTGAAGCTTGTAAAGGACGGGGGTGATGTGGTCACGGGTCCGTGAATGGGTGAGTAGACGGGCAGCGGAGTTCTGAATGTATTGGAGTTTATTGGCGATTGTTGAGGGTGAACCATAGAGGAGGCTATTGCAGTAGTCCAGACGGGAAGTGATGAAGGCGTGGATGAGGGTTTCTGCAGCCACGGAGGAGAGGGATGGACGGAGACGGGCGATGTTTTTCAGGTGAAAGAAGGCTGTCTTTGTGATCTGTTTAGTGTATTTGTCGAAGGAGAGGGTTTGGTCAAAGATGATGCCAAGATTCCGGATGTGAGGGGAGGTGGATACTGGGAAACCGTCGATGTTGAGGGCAAAGTTATGGGTGGACTTGGTGAGCGTTTTTGGGCCAATGATGATTATTTCCGATTTATCACAGTTAAGTTTGAGGAAATTGATTTGAAGCCAGGATTTTATTTCAGAGATGCAGTTTGTCAGGATAGAGTGGGTGTCGGTGGAGACGGACTTGGTGGAGATGAAAAGCTGGATGTCATCGGCGAAGCAGTGGAATTGGAGACCATGACGGCGGATTAAGTGACCGAGGGGGGACAGGTAAAGGATGAAGAGGAGGGGGCCAAGAACTGAACCTTGGGGGACACCTTGGGGGAGGGGAGCAGTGGGGGATTTGCAGTTATTGATGGAGATGAACTGGCGTCTGTCAGAGAGGTATGATTTAATCCAAGAGAGGGCAGTGCCGGTAACGTTAAAGGTGGATTCAAGTCGGGTGAGGAGGATGGTGTGATCGATGGTGTCAAAGGCAGCGCTGAGGTCGAGGAGGACGAGAATGTTGAGGTTGCCAGCGTCAGAGGAGAGGAGAAGGTCGTTGGTGATTTTGAGGAGAGCAATTTCAGTACTGTGGTTGGAGCGGAATCCGGATTGGAATGTTTCATACAGGTTATTGGCAGAGAGGTGATGTTTGAGTTGAGTGGCTACAGCGCGTTCCAAAACTTTCGACAGAAAGGGTAGGTTGGAGATGGGTCTGAAGTTGTTTAGGGTGTCAGGGTTTAGACCAGGTTTTTTTAGAATGGGGGTAACAGCAGCAATTTTGAGGGATGGTGGGACGATGCCTGTAGACAGGGAGGAGTTTATTGTTGCAATGATAAGTGGAGAGAGAGCAGGGAGGGAGGCCTTGACAAAGCTGGAGGGGATGGGGTCAAGAGTGCAGGTGGCAGTTTTCATTCCTATGAGGAGTTCAGAGAGGTCAGTAGGGGAGACCGGGGAGAATTGAGACAGGGGAAGGCAGGATAAGGGGGGGCAGGTGGTTGGAGGGGGAGCGGGTGCGGCGGTGGTCAAGCTGTTGTAGATGTTGTCAATTTTGCGTTGGAAGAAAGAAAGGAAGGAGATGCAGTTGTCTACTGTGAATGACTGGGTGGTGGTGTCCAGGGGGCGGAGGAGTTTGTTTATTGTCGAGAAGAGTGCTTTTGGGTTTCCGGAGCCAGAGTGGATAATTTGAGAGTAGTAGGCGGAGCGGGCGTGGGAGAGGGCATCTTTGTAGTGTTGTAGGTGGTCCTTGTAGGCTTGGGAGTGAACTGTGAGACCTGTTTTATTGCGGAGTCTTTCAAGTTGGCGAGCACGAGTTTTCATCAGGCGGAGTTCAGGGGTAAACCAGGGAGCAGAATGGGTGAAAGAAACTGTTTTGGTTTTTACAGGCGCAAGCTGGTCAAGGCAGGAGGAGAGAGTGTGGTTGTAGTAGTCAGTGAGGTCGGAAGGGGTGTGGAGGTCAATGAAGGGAGAAGTGGACAATTTTTTCAGAGAGGGTGGATGAGAATGAGGTAGGTGAAAGAGCGTTTAGCTTACGGAAGTTGATAGTGCGATAATGTCTTGGTGTTGGGGTGGGGATGTTGATGGTCATAGTGATGGCTAAGTGGTCAGAGAGGGTGAGGTCAGAGCCAGAGAGATGGTGCAAAATTAATCCAGTGGAGCAGACAAGGTCCAAAATGTGACCACGGATATGCGTAGGAAAGTTGACATGTTGAGTGAGGTTAAAGCAGGTGAGTAAATCAGTGAAGTCAGTAGTTATTGTGGAGTCAGTGGAGTCCATGTGGATATTGAAATCACCAAGGAGGAGGATTGAGGGGGAGAGGGAACATAGCTGGGTCAGAAAGTAGGAGAAGTCAGACAGGAATAATGGGTGTGGTTTGGGAGGGCGGTAGACGACAGCCATGACTGACTGCGTGCGACCAGAGAGTTTAAAAGCCAGGTGTTCAAAGGATGAGGATGAGGCGATGGGGATGAGGCTGGTCCTGATGTCTTGACGGTGGATAACGGCAATTCCACCACCTCGGCCCTCCGAGCGTGGTTTATTGACATAGGAATATCCATTGGGTGTGGTGAGGTTGAGCGTGTAGTAGTCCAGTGGTTGTTGCCAGGTTTCGGTGAGACAGAGAAAGTCCAGTTTGTTATCCAGGATGTAGTCGTTGAGGATGAGGCATTTGTTGTTGAGGGACCGGGTGTTGAACAGGGTGAGCTTGATGTTGTTTTGAACAGCGGGGATGAATTCAGGTGATTTAGCCAGGGTTCGCAGGCAGGAGATGCGATTTTGTGCGTTGCCGTGACTAGGTGCGCTGGGACGATGAGTGGGAGTGCGCTGAGCCGACCAGAGGACGGGGATGGAGTGACCTGATTGTACATATACAAACTTACGACCGGAGCCACGGTGAATGTACCTGGGTCGTCGGAGGAGTCCATTTGATTTGATGGCAGAGATGCATGATGGGGTTTGATGGCAGAGATAATGAGAGTTAGGACCCCTTCCAATGCTTCAATGCCGCCTCGATGCTTTGAGTTTTGGCGCAAATTACCACGAGGCCGGCCTGACAAGTCGAGGCAAGCCGAAAGGAGGCGGAACAGGAGAAGTGGGAGTGACCGGTAAGCATGAGCCGCCAATCAGGGCTCGAGGGGATTGGCTTAGCACTGCGGCAAAAGGCGTGGTTTGGAACATTTGAGGCAGGCCAGGGCATGGCAATATAACCCTGTGCCCAAAAGCCCCCACCTCAGTTAAGAGTTCTGAGAGTGCGCGGTGTTGAACAAGTTATGGGGAGAGGCGCTTACCAGTTATGAGGAATGGTGCGCTGAGACGAGTTATGAGGAGAGGTGCGCTGAGACGAGTTCTGAGGAGAGTTGTGCTGAACCAAGTTAATAGTTCTGAGAGTGCGCGGTGTTGAACAAGTTATGGGGAGAGGCGCTTGCCAGTTCTGAGTAGAGTTGCGCTGTACAAGTTAACAGTTTGAGGAGGACCTGCGCTGAGTGATGAGCT
The DNA here is from genome assembly GCF_964187855.1 of Myxine glutinosa. Taxonomy (NCBI): domain Eukaryota; kingdom Metazoa; phylum Chordata; class Myxini; order Myxiniformes; family Myxinidae; genus Myxine; species Myxine glutinosa. Next base: position 7,095,495 of record NC_136261.1, on the reverse strand, counting down.
TGAGTTATCAGTTCGAAGTGCAGTGTTGAATTACAAGTTCTGAGGAGAGGTGCGCTGAACCAAGTCAAGAGTTGAGAGTTCTGAGAGTGCGCGGTGTTGAACCAAAGTCATGGGCTGGGGTCCTCTGTTGAATTGAGCTTGAGTCAGATCCTGAATTGAGTTGCGAGAGTGAAAGCGCGCCGTTGCATAAATCGCGCTGTGAAGAACCGCCGAGCCGGGCAAGAGACGCGCATATTCACCTGCCTGCCTTTGTTCGAGATACGCGCCGCGAGGATCCCTCCTGCCTGCCTGCCTTCATCGAGGGACGTGCTGTAACCGCAGAGGGCCACGCCGGGCGAGCTGTTCCTGAACAACAAAGCCGGCACGTTCAGCGCATGAACCATCCTTCCTTCATTCCCCCTGTGAGTGTGAACGGGCTCATTGTCTGGGGCATAAGCTAAGACTGCTTAAGTGCCTGCTCTGTGTCTCTTCACCTTGTATAGCTGCAAATAAACCTGTGTTCTTCCTTCTATTTGATCGTTCCTGTCATTTCCATCTATTGACTAAGCGTGGTACGAATTATATCGCTCTAATCGGGTTCCAATAACAAGGTAATTGCACGGACCACGTGGTGCACCATCCGCTCGGGTGCACTCAAATTACGCGTGGTTCGTGCGAGACTTGATCCCCGCTTCCGCGGCGGCGTAGGTACTAAGCTACGTGCGAACATTGTCCCGAAACCCTGTCCCGCATCCGACCGGAAGTGGCGACTCAAGTCTCACGGTTGCGACGACCCAAGGAGAACAATGGGCTTAATCTCCCCTTGGTAAGGGAAGGAGGGGTGCGCAAAACCGTAACAATATTTTCAAATATCGGCTTTCAAGCTAAGATGGCTGTCAATCCACGTGACATATGACATGAAAAATGTACACTCTGCATATGTATGGGTAGGGGATCACGTTTGTGAAGTTTCGTATTGATCGGATAGGGTTTGCATTTCTATTCAAGATGGCTGCCAAATCACATGACCTATGATGTCATCATTTTCAACCTATATGAGACAATGGTGTTAGATGACATTTGTAAAATTTCCCATCGAAAGCGTAAGCGGTTTCAGAGATATAATTATTTAATATTTTCCTTCAATTCAATATGGCTGCCAACCATGTGACCAATGACGTTTTCGTGATCAACTTTTAATTGCCATGCCTAGTCCATGACACATGTAAAGTGTTGAGTCAATAAATTTGGTGGTTTGGGAGGAGATGTTTAAAAAAAAAATGTTTTTAGGTTAAATCCAATATGGCTGCAAAACCATGTGACCTATGATGTCATAAATTTAATATTTCAATACAAATGTGTGATAGATCATGTGCATGCAATTTCAGATTTTTAGAACTAGGGAGGTACCCGTGCTCCGCACAGGTGGGAGGCCAGAAGCAAACAGACAATGCAGAAACAGCGAATGCTAAAGCATGAAACCAATAAATTCCACATTCCTGTGGCACCTTCAGTCGCACGTCAGACATGGACAGCAAGTTTGTGAAGGACTTCCATGAAAAACGTACCCGTTCGCAAACAAACAGGTACGTGTGTTCCATTCCCAGTCAATGGCGAATCTGCATATGGCGATCCACGAATATCACACTTGGAACGTAAAACCGTGACGGCATTCCGTCATTCACTTCAACTCGATATCTCTTTTGTCATTCCAAACAGCATAACTCCAATCACAAATTAAATAACATTAATATAAAAAATAAACTTTTAACAACATTCGTGACATAAACAAATATTTAAATCCTGATGTGAAGTTCTGTACGGTTGGGTGAATACAATTACGAATTCAAAATCGTAATTGTATTCACTCAATTCCAATCATCAATTGATACTTTCACAAAACGATTAACACGATTAACGTTTAACGATTTAACATTACGATTGAATGATGGTTGTATTGGGATATTATCAAACCCGCGCATTGCCGTAATCTGTCCACTTCCGCATTCGCGGCAGGTTCATAATTCTCATCAAAATCTAAACAGTATTTGTAGAATTTCAATAAAAGCCACATCACTGTTCATATCGGTAAATATTATTCCATTGTGTTTTGAAAAACTGTAAAATTTGAAAAATTTGAAAAACAATGTAGCCTATTTTACTCCAGGGAGTCCCAGGATTACCCACCCAAAATATCGTTGCGATCGGTTCAGTCGTTTTTGCGGTACCTGGAAACGGACAGACAGACAGACAGACAGACGGACATTTGGTGAATTATAGTAAGATAAGGCATTTAACATTAAAACATTTTTGGCTGGTATACCACGTCATCAATGATGACATCATTATCATGGTTTTGTTCCCCATTGGGAGAACTTGACAATGTGCCAAGTTTCAAATCTTTCCATTCAGTGCTTTCTGAGAAATATATATTTTAATTATTTGCGTTTAATCCAAGATGGCTGCCATACCACGTGATGTATGATATCACAAATATCACAAAAACATTCTGCATGGGTGTCGCTCCTACCCTGAAAGTTTAGTCTCAATCAGACATGTGGTTGCTGAGAAAAACGAGGTTTAACACATATGGACGGATGGACGGATAACCCGAAAACATAATGCCACTGGCCACCTTCGGGGGTGGTGGCATAAAAAAACAACCACACCACGCTACTGAGTCACCGCACAGGTGCAGACGGCCTCCGCTTGGCATCCTGGGAGATCATATCTGGCAGTGTCGCGTCATCAGTTCGGGATGCGGACTCAATTACAATAATGAAGTAAGTAAATCTCCATCAACAGGATTCATATTAATGTAAATTTAGCCGTTATTGTGCTCGGCATGATGCCATTTATCAATATTTTGAGGATGAACAAAATGGCGATTTTGTGATTTCTCGATCTGGTACTTTTGCGAAGTCTTTTGGCGTATTTTTCAATCTCGGTAGTTATGAAAACGTTCGAGAATAAAAGGTATGTCTTGTTAATGCTCATCACTTTACTATGTAGTCGTTCTTCGGTGTATCGTTTTGTACACATTTGAATGGGCGGCCATTTTTTCTCGTGCCATCCCAACATATGGAGTACCATCGTACTCCATGATAATTCTCCACTTCATTCATCCACTGGAGACCATGAATGTAGGAATATACCAAGAGGAACAAACGGCTGGCATGGTGGGCTGGGCCTTGAAGTTCCAATGGCGTTGACCGCGAACACGCGAAGCTCATACGTGGCCCCCTCAATCATGCGCCGTGGCTCAAACCTCGGCTGTTTCACAGGTTCAAAGTTGAGGCGCATCCAGCGGAAACTCTGTTTCTTCTTACGTTCCACCACATAACCTGTCAAAAAGTAAGGGAAATGGCACTTTTAGGGTACTTATGTGTATTCTGCAGTGTTTGAGGCTCATGGTGGAACATGTACATACATGGAGACATCATTGTACTTGGACATGTATTACAAGGACATCAGTAAATAATGGATAAATTAACACAACATCTGTGATGTCAATCTGGAATCCCATCATCATTACCTGTGTGCTCTAGAGTCCCTGTATAAAGAGAGTTGCGCCATGCGCTGACCCGAGATTTCTGGTCATGTGATTTCGTGGCGCCATTTTGTGTCTAACTTCACCGTGCGTGAACGTCAGCTTGGTACGGGAATGTTGTTTATTGTCAAACAAAATGACTGGTTGTTCTGCTTTTGGTTGTTCAAACCAATCTGGGAAATATAAGATGTTTAGATTTCCAAGTGATAAAGTCAGAAGACAAATTTGGGAAGCGAAAGTCAGACGAAAGAGCTGGAAAGCGATCGACTCCTCGAGACTCTGCCAGGTAGGCCCACGCCGCTTGATGATCGATGTTCAAAAGCAATTCTATCTGCTCGGTTTTTTTTTGGTTGTCTGTCCGTTGAAAACCCTTTTAAAGGGAAGTGATTTGTGTTTGTTTATAATCTTCAAGGAGCTGACCAAAAATGCATTTCCGTGGGAAGAACCCTGCTCAATTTTTTTCGGGTAGTCCTAGCGGACCGCATATTGTCATTGATTGATGAAATGTCCCGGTACAGTGACATTGCCTGGTCTGCGGTTGGGTAGTCTGCGGGCAATGTCACTGCACTTTTTCAGAGGGAATTAATTTTGATTTTATAGGGGTGGGAAACCCATGGTCCGTTTTGTTTTCAGTTGTCTGTCCGTCCATTCAAAACTTATTCCGAGGCAAGTTATTTTTTTGGTTTAAAATCTTTAGCCTAATCGGCAATCATAAAAGCAATTTTAGGGGGGGGACCTGCTCAATTTTTTTGCGGGTTGTGCAGCCATCCATACGTCCAAAATTTGACGAGTTCTTGTTTGCTTTGTACAGTGCTCATGCGTCTTGTGGCATATTTGCTCAAATATTTCCCACCCCGGGATTTATGGCCAAATTGTAGTGATGGAAGATTTTGCACATTGGACAATCCCTATATATTTAACCTGGTGACAGCTATCGTTCCCAAAACATACAATATTTCTCGGTGATTAATGCAGTAAAACAGGTGTATTTGTGTACCCACATTTAAAACTGGCTCAACTTTCAAAAGCTGTTATCCCTGTTTGATATCAATATACATGTGGTCGATAGAGCCAGCGATTTGTCTGGCCATCTTCCGGAAGATTGTCCATGTGATTTTTCTGTTGTGGAAGTACTAGTACATGACAGCTCATTCAAATTAAACTGTGTTGTGTTAGAATAAAAATTTCAATAAATAAATACATCAAGGATACATCAAATACAAGTCACTTGTGAGGAGTGAACGGAGTAGTGATGGTGTCTCACTTGTGAGGAGTGAACAGAGTAGTGATGAGTCTCACTTGTGAGGAGTGAACGGAGTAGTGATGAGTTTCACTTGTGAGGAGTGAACGGAGTGGGATGAAGTGTTGGTCTGGTCAGAGTGTTGTATTACGGGCAGAGTTTTCTTACGGTCTGAATGTATGAATCATGTTCTGTACTGAATGTATGAACCAAGTTTTGTACTGAATGTTTACTGTGTTGGCCTCATCGTGTTCCTGGTGAAATTAAACAAGTTATGGTGAATACGACGTCTTATCTGTGCTTTTCCATATCTGTTCGACTCGACGAACCGTGCACACTGCAGGTATTTTTTAAAGTTTTTTCTCTGTTTAATTACGGCTTGGCGCAGTCGAAAATTAAGTGTTAATTAAGTCGCCAGCTATGAAACATATCAATCGATCAGGCAATATCCATCAGAGTTCTGGGCAAGGGTGTAGTAATAAATGAACGTTTCAATCTTACTAGATGCCGATGACGTTTTCCTTATGTCAGAGACAGAAGCTGACTTGCAGCTTGTTAAATCATTACAATGGAAATTGAATATAAATGTCGATAAAACTAAAGTTGTACACTATAGAAATATGGCAATACCACGTACAGAATTTGTTTTAAGTGTGTTAGACTATATGTCGGCTGGAAGTCCTACACCGGAATTGCTCTCGGCACCCTTTAAAAAATATTGGATATGCCCACACTCCTTTCTAAAAGTTATTAAAATTCAGAGAACGACAGCATTGGTTTGTCTTACTTATAATGTTAGCTCTTATATGCAGTGTTGGCTTGTAATATGCATTGCCATACCACTTTTAATATCACCACACAGCTCTTTTTCACGGCAATAGCTGAGTTTTTGACAAAACAAATATCACCTGTATGTAATAATAAGACTAAATATGTGTCGTAAATTTTTTTTTAGCAGGTTTAGAATATATCACCCCATATCGCGAATGTACATGTATATCTAATCCGACACACTTAGACACAAAATGGCGTCCAAATTTGAGTTGACACAACTCTCTATATACAGGGACTCTAGTGTGCTCAGATGGAAACATCAAACAGGTGTTTTCTATCATGCCACCATGAAACTATATACGAGTAATAATTATTACCGAATCCCCTGTCTTTTTCTTCTTCTTCTCTTTCTGAACTTTTTTTTTTTTTTTTTTTTTTTTTTTTTTTCCTTTTTCTATTCCTTTTTCTATTCTTCCTTTTCATGTTTTTTTCCTTGTTATTATTATTTTTCTTTCTCTTCTATTCCACTACTTTCAGTCTCAGCTATCCTGTGTCCTTCTTGACAGGGACTTCCTGTGGAATCTGATAAATTCTGCCTCTCTGAAGGGTGCCGGAAATAAACATGTCACAGGTCATGGCCGCCTGGTAGTAGAGGATCCCGAACCCAATGGTAATGCTACGGCAGGCTGATCTATCAACAGGTGTAAAGTGTCGAAGTGGTTGTACTCGTGGACATGCATGGACGGTGGTCCGTCCAACCACTTCCGGTTCCATTATTCAGCCCATCAGATTGGCATTGTCAGGACAATGTGTTCGTTTGAGTTCCTTGGAACCCTATAGAATGTCTTGGCCCAGTTTTGGACTTTCTAGTTAGCTGTGACTGATGAATGTCTGGTCTGTTAATTAAATTGCCAACAGTGTTCTTAACCGCAACAAGTCCTCCATACCACCTCGATTTCAGGATACTGGGGTTATTACATCCTTTTTGGGGAGGACAACCTCTTTGCAGAGCAATTGCCTCCAATTCCTCACTTAACGATGACGGATATTGCCTTCCTGCTTTTCCATCTCGCACTGATAAGGTGATTTCTGTCCTCGTCACTCGTAAGAATGTTGCTAGAATTATTCATTATTTGGATGCCTCAAAAGCTACTGGTCCTGAAGTCACCTTGAGTATGGCTTTCGTCATTCCAGGTCCACAGGCAACTCGCTCTCCCTAATTAATCATCATTCAACAGGGCCTTAGATTTTAGAGGTGAGACTTGTTTAGTTGCTTTGGATATTTCAAAGGCCTTTGATAAGATGTGGCACAAGGGACTACTTTGCAAGTTTCGGTCGTACGGTGCGCCAGGTGAAATGCTGTCCAACATTTCTGCTTTCCTTTCTAACCGGAAGTTGAAGGTGGTCCCTAATGGTCGATCATCTCCTCCTTGCTTTGCACATTCTGGTGTTCCTCAGGGTTCTGTTCTTGGTCCAACTCTCTTTCTGGTACATATCAATGACTTGATAACGTTTGATGATTTGATGTTAATCATATCATGATATGGATGTAACTTGTGCTCCTACTTGGAATGTCCATTCAGGGTGCAACTCACCTAACAATGGTGCTCCTCCATCCCATTCTGGTGGCTCCCACTCTGCCAAACACCAATCCCCCCCGAGCACCACGATGGAGGGAGTGCTGGGAGGATCAGGAACATCTGCAGGGACATCAAGGACAAGAGGTATCAAATGGGCCTGCTGTTTGGTTTTCCCATATGATTCATGATGCTGTGACGTCAGGGAATGAAAAAGGTAAAACATAAAATAAAATTCCTCTTTTTCTTGGTTATAACCTCATTTACTATTGAGCTGAGTAAATGTTAACTTCTTCCAATATATCCAGTACATAGATGCTAAAAACATCCATATAAGCACAAATAATAATAAAAAGAGATTAACTATTGTCACGTGCAGGAGGCCGCACTCAAAATGGCCGATCGTGTACGTGGGGCTTTGCCCCAGAACAGTAGAACGATGATTGGCCAAATTGAAACCGTGTACGAATCTCACAGTTTGGGCCTAACTCAAGGTTTCTGCTAAGTTGACACCCCATTGACAGACTAAGAAGAAGTTCTCATGCTGATAATTAACAGTTTAATTGTAATTAAGACAATGAGAACTAGAGAATTCATAGAACACGATACCCCATGCAGTGTTCAAGTATTGTATTTCAATTTTAATAAAATAGTGACTTTAATAATGGTTTTTAAAAACCCGGAAGTTTAGTGGTACTGAAGCAGTTTTTATACACCACCCTAACACACTAATAAGATGACGTTGAGTCACAGAACGTAACGTCAATAACCACAATAACCACAAAACGTAGTGTTAATCAGCAACAAACATATCCATATCGGCGGCCTCTTCTTCACACCGATATGCACCCTCTTGGCCACGCCCTCTCATGCTACATATCGGTACATAGCATGGTTCTTGGAGGTATTATGAAGAAGGTGATTTGTGTTATACGGTGTTAAAGCATATAATTCAATTAAAATAAAGGTTTAAAGAATATAAAGGTGTATAAATAAATTAATTCCGGTTTTACCGCCGTTTTACGCAGTCTATTACACCCCCCTATCTAACACGTGTCCACTTTTTACTCAGACATATTCTTCTTCTGTATGCTCAACCTGATGAAAACAGCTGTGATACAAAAAACAGAAAATTGATGATTTAAGTGACCTTCACCTTTTGACGCAAGATAAATCGGCTTCACTGACCCAATATGCAAACCCTGATAAAATTTAAAGTCAATTAGGTGAAAATTGACAATTTTTATGCAAACTTGACCTTTGACCTTTTTATCTAAAAAAAACAACAATCGGCTTGTAGATTTTGATTGGTGAACCAATTCAGTTTGACAATATACAAATTCTTAAAATTTCAGGTCAATTGGATGAAAATGTATTTTAGGTGATGCTGACCTTTGACCTTTTACCAAAATTATTAATTTGGCTTCTCCATATTCTCATCATAAAGTTTTGTTGAAAATTTGGTGACAAAACTCAAATGGTAAAAAGGATACGACCCGGCCCCACACACACACACACACACACACACACACACACACACACACACACACACACACACACACACACACACACACACACATACACAACACACACAGACAGACACACACACAGACAGACACACACACAGACAGACACACACACAGACAGACACACACACAGACAGACACACACACAGACAGACACACACACACACACACACACACACACACACACACACACACACACATACACACATACACACATACACAACACACACACACACACACACACATATGCACACATACACAACACACAAACAAACACACACACACACACACACACACACATAAATGATTGAAACACCGAATTACGGTAAAACGCCAAACTTGTCTTCAGATTCATGTTCAAAATATCAAATTTAATTTAAATAAGTTTTTCCTCGATCATAAACTGATTAGGCAGACAAACAAACAGACAGACAGACGAACAAATTGACAAACAGACGGACGGACATTAACCAACTGCTTAACCCCCTCTTCTTGCTTCACGCGTGTGGGGTGATAATAACACTAATATAATACACAGTTTTATTTAATAAATACTAAACAAGGACACGGAGCACAAACCCCACTCGGCTTCAACAGTTAAACAGCACACACATAGTAAATAACTAGACATAAACTCGGATTGCCACAGGTACCGCTGTACGCACAAAGGTAAAGGTGAGAAACGTCAGGGAATGCAAAGACCCAAAGAACGTGAAGCCATGCAATAGGGAGATCCAGGAGCAGACGGAAATATAGTGTGGAGATGATGGACCCAATAGTTGGCAGCTGAACGAAGTGAAGGAATTGGATGAGGTAGTTAGTTACCACTCTGAGTACGACTCCGTTACCACCCATCTCATGAGTGGTACTGCAATTGGCACTCGTCACCACACTTTACTCACTCACCTCTTGTCAGACATCTCCACTCACATCTCAACCACTCACTGCATGGCTTTTAATAGATGGACCACTTTCCACTCCACCACATGGAATGTCTCCGCACTTCCAATGGAGCCATGCCGAACACCGAACCAATTTACATCGATTTATATTTCTTCACAAGATCGAGACTCATGCAAGAGAGATGAACGATAGGATAACCATAGGAATGAATGAATGGAAAAAGAGAGAGAGCAGGAAAAATGGACAAGTAAGAAAGGAGGATTCAAAGAAGGAAGCGACTTGTAATTTTTTGCTTCCAAGTTGGGCAAGGGTGGTCAACAGGGGGTAAAACAAGACCGATGGTCTAACAACGGTGTAGCCCGGCTTGTTTGATACTTTAATAGAAGAGGATAGTACGACCTGGGTGGGGATACCAGTTACCTGTTAGCAAATAATGTAAGTATTACATTTTTGACATCAGGCATGGACAGCCGGTTCGTGAATGACTTGGGCAAAAAAAGGCGAATGGCAAATGATGAACCAACGAATTCACATTACCTGTGCCACCTTCTGTCAAATGTCAGGCTTTGGCAGCATATTCTCTATATTTTCATTCCAAACAGCATCATTCCAATAACAAATTAATTGCGTTACGTGTCACATGATAGCTGTTAACCAATCAGATTGTATAGAAATAAAAACGGGGGAAAATGGTTTTTAAAGGCTGAATTGGACAAGATACACGAAGGATAATCCCTGGGTTGGACTTGGTCTGTGTACCAAATTTGGTGGTTGTCGGCCCAGCGGTTTTGGCAAATAACATGAACATACAGATAGACAAAGACACACGAGTATATATATGTATGTATGTATGTATGTTTGTATATATATATATATTGTTGCGGATATGAGGATGGCATTTTTTGATTGTGTGTATTGGATTGTGGTAAACTGCTGTGTACCATTGGTTGGATATGGCCCCTCTTGCCTCCAGAGTTGTATAAAGGTAAAAAGGGCGTCTCGGTAATTAGTCCATAAGCATACACGTCAGCCAATCATAGAATGCCCCTGTTCGATAGCTTATATCTTATTATGTGTCTTAGGGTAAGGCTGTGTCTCCCATTAACTTAAATACTCCATTGTACCAAGTGAAATAAGAGTAGATCCCCTTTCATTTCATTTCAATGGCCAACTGCATTTTGGGCGGTTTTCTTCAACCACCATTGGCCACGAGGCAGGGTTGGGGAAGAAAGGTGTGTCTCCACCTCGTCAGAGAGGGGAGGAGTGAGCCAGCCCCACTCGACCAACCATGAACAAGGGGTTTGGCTTGAGAGGGCGGAGAGAGAACGTTTGGGGGAGGTTCGCAAAGGTTGAGGGGCGGGACCTATATAACCCACGGCGGGGCGTTCCCCAAGGAGATGAGCTTTTACAGAGTTGAGACAAGGAGGGAGGAGACAAGAGCTGGGTCGTCAGAGAGTTGCGCTTTTACTGAGTCCAAAGAAAAGAGCTGGGTCGTCAGAGAGTTGCGCTTTTACTGAGTCCAAAGAAAGAGCTGGGTCGCCAGAGCAGATGCGCTTTTACTGAGACAAGCAGCTCCGACCCGTGACTCTGCGCACACGACAGGCTCGGTGGCATCAGCGGCCGTCGAGGTCCAGCCCGACGTCCCGTGCGGGATCAAGCTCCAGCCCGCTCCATGCCGTCCTTCCCCCTCCAGCCCGCTCCGTGCCGTCCTCCCCCCTCCAGCCACACACCTCCTTCCAGCAATCCACTCTGCAATTCCCCGCGTGAGTCAGTGTCTTTGTTTGTTCTGTCCTGGGTAGTAAGTAAGCCTGTTAGATAAGCTAGTATTTTCCCTGTGTCTCTAAAAGCTTCTGTATATTATTTTATTATCTTTCCTTCTCCTTGGTTATTTTGAACCTGGAAATAGTAAATAAATTTAGTAGTATTTTCAACCCTTTTCTCGTCTTATTCCTTTTCCTCTTTGCATTTGTCATCTTAGTCTTTTCCCGATTGAATAGCGGTGGCGCAATACGGCCAACGTTTGGGTTGAATCGGGTTTTAGTCGGGGAATAACTGTTCGGCCGTGGTTACACCACCGCTCGGTCAAAATAACATCTAATCCGCGGTCCGTAACAAATTGGTTTCAGGAGTTGGGATTCGAACCTGGGACTAAATTTATTTATCCCAAATTTTGGACACCAATTGTGTTATTACAGTAACAAATTGGTGTCGGGGAGTGAGATACGAGGCCCAAAGCGCGCTTAACGCGCTCAAAATTACGAGCTGCTGAAAATTTGTGTTTTAAAGCAAAACCCGAATTTTGAAATCGCGCCATGGCTGGTCAAGGCGACGGGATGCCGGTGGGAGAGATAGACGGGGTGGAATCGACCCAGGACCTCGGGGAAATGTATGTGGAGGAAAGGGAGGAGGAGAAAAATGGCAATGTGGTTGCGGAGGTTTCAGACGCACAAAATGTCGCTCTCGCGCACGAGGTTACGGGCGCGCAAAATGGCGCCTCGCACATGGCCACGGCGCCCGCGACCGTAGCAGCGCCGCTGGTGGATTCGAACCTTTTTTTCCTGCAAATGATGGCAAAAATGGATGCAATGAGGGACGAAAGGAGGGCTAACAGTGAGCGATTGAGAAACCAAATTGAAGCAATAACCAACAGAATGTGTGACCGCATGCAAAAATGTGGGGAGACCATGGATCGCATGGTGGGCGAAAGGGTCCCAGGGGTGCACGACGAGGTAACGCGGGTCGAGAAGCGCTGGTTGAACGAAGTTGAGAAAAGCATGGGTACAATGACGGGGGTAGAAATCGCGACCCGGGGTTTGGAAAAGCCAGCGACCGCTGAGGTAGAGGAGGGTGTTTTATTAAAGCCAACGGTCGTCGAGGTTAATAAAGAAAAAGCAGTGCTGGGAATTAAAATTGAAGAGATGAGGGAGGTAGCCCGGGAATTGCAGTGAGAAATGGAAAATGTGCAAAGTCCCTGCTCACATCACGATGCTGTGCTTAACCCGAATGGAAGTTTGCAGGTGCGTGTGGAGAAAAGAATCCCCCAGGTGAGTCGTGCTGTATATTGTGCGGGTAGATTTTGTAAAAGGATGTTTAGCGACAAAAGAATTTTCGCGCGCTTGGGATCGAGGAAGCATCCGGGCGTTGGTGAAGGGTCCCGTGTGAGTGGAAATGGCACGCGTGTGGAAAAAAAGTGTGCGTCAAGGGGTGAGCGTGTAACGAAGCGCGAGTGTGAAACCGAGTGCGAGCGAGCATGCACGTCGGGGTGTACGGAGTGTGACACGGAGAGTGAGTTGGTGATGGCACAGGTGCGAGAGGGCACATCGGAGCGCGAGTGTGAAACCGAGTGCGAGCGAGAATGCACGTCAGGGTGTACGGAGTGTGACACGGAGAGTGAGTTGGTGATGGCGCAGGTGCGAGAGGGCACATCGGAGCGCGAGTGTGAAACCGAGTGCGAGCGAGAATGCACGTCGGGGTGTACGGAGTGTGACACGGAGAGTAAGGTGGTGGTGGAACGTGTGCGAGGAAGCACACCTGAGTTGGTGGTAGCGCGAGTGTGGGAGAGCCCATGTGAGCGCGTTAGTGGGTGGATGCCAGAGTGCACGCCCATGGTGAGTGTTACGGAGGACGTAACGGAGGAGAGGGGTGGACCGAGGTATGCGCAAGAGTGTGCGCGAGAGGTGTGGTGTGTAACAGGGAGAGCGTTGGTGGAATGTACGGACGGCGTTGGAACGCCGGGTTTTGTGAGGGTGAAAGGGGTAGCGTATGCGTGCGAGCATGCAGGTGAAGCATCGACGGTAACCGGGTTAGCGGTTAGAGCGACGGATAGCCGATGCGAGCACTCGGGGCGCGGTGTGCTTTGTTGGATGCGAGGCCCGGCGCGGGTCGAAGCTGCGTCGTTTCTCTTCGAAGCGTCGTTGCCGATTCGGGCTTGGCCCCGCCCCGCACGGTCGAGTCCGGGCCTTGTCGGGCCAGGCGACCGGTCCGGTTCAAGGGCGAGTGGGAGGAAGCGGAACGGTGCCCCCTCGTGGGGACGGGGTTCCGACCGAGGGAGATTGAGCCATCGGGCCCGGGACCGCAAGGTGCCGCGCCGAGATGGTGCGTGGAATCTCGGCCCGACCAAACCACCTCCCTTGAACCGAAAGCCGGACGGATTCAACCTGCAGGTGACCAAACCACCCGAATTCATTGCTCGGTTTTACGAAGCCAAGTTTAATGATGTCATGACACACCGAGGCTAGGATATAGTAGACTGTGATGACGAGGATAGTGTTTTGGCCCCGAAATTAGAAAAACAAAATTTGATGATTGGCAAAGGATTGGCAGAGTGATGATTGGTAATGGTACAGTGATTGGCAGATGATTGGCAAATTTTTGATTGGCTGAAATTTGGTGAGCAAAATTGGTAGTGGAACGTCCCCGATGTGGTGGGATGACAACTCTGTCATCCCTCACAGAGGGGGGCAAAGGAGCACTAGGTTATGGGGTTGATGGCAGTGAAAACTAGCCCGGGAGGGTTAGGATATATCATGTGTAGGGATCTAGCGAAGATGACATTAGGTTACGTTAAGATTAGTTAGTGACAAGGATACCTGTAGTGGGGATGCAGGTAGATTAGTGTGGATGATAATGACGTGGTATGTGCTTAGTTTAAAGGGAAGACGGGGAGCACTAAGTTAGCAGGGCAACAGGTAGTTCAGATGATGCCGTGTGAGTGTTGGAGGTGTATTCAAGTGTATCGAGCAGTGTGTGAGGATTGAACAGGTGGCACCAGGTATGATTGCACAGGTGTGCAACAACAGGTATGAGGAACAGGTGTATGGAATAAATGGTAGTGTGGAATATCTGGAGTATTGGAATGGATGGTCGTGGAGTGAGTATGATGGAAATTGTGGAGTGGAGTGGATGGTGCGAAGGTGTGAATGGGGGAAGAATGGACCCCCATCACGAATACCCGGGGCGGGTAGTGTAAGTGTTAGGTAGAGGGTACAGGTAAATTGTGGTTGGATATTGGCATCTGTGGTGCGGGTGGAAGAATGATGTTTGGATGGGTGCATTAGTGTTGTGGAAATGGCTGGGCGTGTAGCCTGTTAGTGTGTGTAGTTGGTTTGGGCACTCCACCACTGTGAGGATGTCGGCCAGGTGAGGCCGCAGGTGGGCTCTGGGAGCCGGTAGTTGTGGATGGGGCCCGAGGATCCGGAGGACGGACCCGGGTAGCCCAGTGCCAGAGGGCACCAAGGGGTGACAGAGCCAGGAGGGGCCTTCCCCAGTTAGTTAGGTTAGGGTGAGGAGCTAGGTAAGCTCGGGTGGCAACTACAGTGGTGGCGGTGTGCAGGTGGGTAGACCTGCTGGGAGAGCTACACGTCACAGCCCAGAAATTGTGCAAGGGCACCGGGAGATGAATCGGGGGAGTGAGACCCCAAATTGAGAAGCACCACAGTTTGGTCAATGGGAATTGGTTTTTAGAACCCATAGTGTAAGTTGGTCAATGGATTGGCAGGGAAAGACCCCGCGTAGTGTAACGTGTGTTAATGTCATTTAGAAAGTAGTTAGGATGAAGTCTCCTCGCACCATCTGCATCCACTCACCTGAGGTGATGTAACTCCACACCATGCCATGTTTTGATTATTTTTTTATGTGCAAATGTTTTGGATTGTGAGACGCATCATGACGTGGGTGTGACATTGTGCTTGATGTTCCATCTCTTCCTCCTTATGAGGATTGATGACGAATTGGGTGATGGCAAATTTTGGCTAGAGGGATTGTGGTGACGAATTTGGTGTAAGGGAAATATGGGGAAGACGTGACGGTAGCGACGGATTGGTAAATGTGTAGATTTTTGTACATAT
>NC_136261.1:6927600-7075100 GCF_964187855.1 Myxine glutinosa | reverse complement strand
ACACGCATTACTGTGGTTACCCGAAATATAAAAATGCAAGAAGACACCAGCTCCTCACCTGTTGTCCTCTGCGCCATATCACAGTAGGTGTCGGATCCCCAGATATCGGCAGATCCAAACGTAGCTTGTTTCCAGCAACCACCACAATGGTGTTCTCTGCTAGTCCCTCCAGTGGCTCGAGGTGGATCTTGGGTGGCTCTAACAGTATAAACAACCACAAAGCATGTTATTGTAATACTCAAAGAAGCAGGACAGATTGTGATGGGACAAAGCAGGAACTGCATCCATCTTCAACTGAACAGATAGGTTATCCCAAGATGAGGAGTCAAAGAAAGGAAATTAGAAAACTCAATCTTGAACTTTCATCTTCCCTTTCCTGATCCTCTTTAGGTAGGACCAGTCACGTGTTCCTTCTTTTGGCTTCAGGAGCTTGCATAGAAAGCACGACGCCATATTTAATAAGCGTTTCACGTTTGATGATGCAAAACCCACCTTGTCTGGGAACATAGTCGATCTTGACCTCTACAAAACAAAAAAACATGTGAATTACTATGAGTGTAGGATTTTTGGTCTAATATATCCGTACTTGATGCTTGTTTACTCGAGCCTTGACTTTCACGAATACTTAGTCAATCTTTTAACACTTAATACAAAATAATCAAAATAGATAGCTGTGGTAGATGTTAGAACCTCAACCTTATTGGTGGATTTATGTTTTCGACTATTAGAGGATTGAAACATAATGTATGTTAAACCTCATCATGTATTCAACATATTGTGACGTCAGAGGCTCACTGACGTGATACGCCTCAGCACCAGGATCTTTTGTCCCAGGAAACGGCCGAATGGTTTCTATCTTCTAATGCATTGCGTTCAAATCTTGACAATTCCCCAAGGTCACCAAATTAGCCGAAATTGATGGCACACACGGGAGGCAGATGGCTCAAACACATTTTCTTACCCTTTAAGGGTTTATTTATAATTCATATGGGGGAAAAGGTGGATGAGTTTGGAACTAATCATTCGAATCAAAAGACATAAACAGGGAAATGGGAATCTGCAAACTTGTACACAAGGAAATATAAAACCTAACCCACATTAGGCCCCACAGATCACACTTGCACAACCAATTGCAGGCGAGGACTTTCCTTTGACTATGCGTGGTATTGATGCAGGACTCCCTGCAGCCTGTTATTGACAGAGGAGCGAGACAATGAGAGCTAGCTATGAAGTGAAGCAATGACGAAGTAAGCCAACGACTAAGTCAACCAGCGACGAATTAAACCATTCATGAGGAGCACATCAGGGCATGCTCTTGTGACCCTCTCTCAAGGTGCTTCTTCCTCTGACTCCTTCTCCACACCAGGAACTCTGGGCTGTCCTTTCTCTCCTCTCAAAGCCCTTCTTCCCAGTCTTGATCCTCTCTGCTTCTTATTCACACTCGTCCTCCTCCATGCCGGCAGCTCTTGTGTGGCAGTTATTTTAGTCCCTCATTGTCCTTTTCACCACAATTCTTCTCCACCCTTGTCCTCCACCAAGCTCTCTCTAATTCTTCTGGGAGGAGTCATCCTCCAAGCCATCCCGCCATGGGGTGGCCCCAATAAAAATAAGGGTCAATCTTCTCTTCTAGACCTATAGCGCATTACGCCACCATGGCTGGCATACACCGGTCAAAGATATCATGTCTGCCTTTTCACACACATGACACATGTGCCCTTTGTGATGGGAAGTCCTCATCTGGCCCCGTCCGCAAACAAGAGGTGTTTACGCATACAATATTATCCTGACTATCCGGTCTATAAATTATATATGCTGCATCCTCAGCATCACAATTTACACGATGACTTACTCTGACAGGTCCCTGATTTATGTTGATCCAACCTACTCCAAACACATGGACGATGTTACACTCATCATAGTCAAGCTATGGACCCCCTCCCTTCCACGCAACAATACATTTCATTATTATTAATACTAGCGTGACTCGGCACGCTTCCACACCACACGTCGTTTCAGAGGGGTAGGCATCTTTGACCATTTCAGTGTCTTTTGGGTCTTCATGGTTTTTTGGATCCACTGGACCTTTAAGGGTATTTTGGGTCTTTGAGGTGTTTTGGGTCTTCAGGGTCTTTTGGGTCTTTGGTGTCTTCAGAGGCTTTTGGGTCTTAAGGGTCTTTTGTTTCCTCTGGGTCTTTAAGAGTCTTAGAGTCTTTGGGGGTGTTTTGGTTATTTGGGGTATTTAAGGGTCTTTTGGGTCTAAAGGGTCTTTAAGGGTCTTTGGGGTCTTCAGGGTGTTTTGGGTCTTCAGGGTGTTTTGGGTCTTCAGGGTGTTTTGGGTCTTTGGGGTATTTTGGGTCTTCTGGGTCTTTTTGGTCTTTGGGGTGTTTTGGGTCTTCGGGGTCTTTTGAGTCTTCGGGGTATTTTGGGTATTTTAGATTTTCAGTGTCTTTTGGGTCTTCGGTGTCTTCAGGGGGTTTTGCATCTTCAGGGTCTTTTGGTTATTCTTGGTCTTTAAGGGTCTTTGGGTCTTTTTGGGTCTTTGGGGTCTTTTTTGTCTTCCGGGTCTTTTGGTCTTCAGGGTCTTTTGGACCTCAGGGTCTTTTGGGTATTCTGGGTGTTTTGGATCTTTGGGGTGTTTTGGGTCTTCGGGGTCTTTTGAGTCTTCGGGGTATTTTGGGTATTTTGGATTTTCAGTGTCTTTTGGGTCTTCGGTGTCTTCAGGGGGTTTTGCATCTTAAGGGTCTTTTGGTTCTTCTTGGTCTTTAAGGGTCTTTGGGTCTTTTTGGTCTTCTGGGTCTTTTGGTCTTCCGGGTCATTTGGTCTTCAGGGTCTTTTGGGTCTTCAGGGTATTTTGGGTATTCTGGGTGTTTTGGGTCTTCGGGGTGTTTTGGGTCTTTGGGGTGTTTTGGGTCTTTGGGGTGTTTTGAGTCTTTGGGCTGTTTTGGGTCTTTGGGGTGTTTTGGGTCTTCGGGTTGCTTTGGGGCTTCGGGATGTTTTGGGTTTTCGGGGTGTTATGGGTCTTTGGGGTATTTTGGGTCTTCTGGGTCTTTTTGGTCTTTGGGGTGTTTTGGGTCTTCGGGGTCTTTTGAGTCTTCGGGGTATTTGGGGTATTTTGGATTTTCAGTGTCTTTTGGGTCTTCGGTGTCTTCAGGGGGTTTTGCATCTTAAGGGTCTTTTGGTTCTTCTTGGTCTTTAAGGGTCTTTGGGTCTTTGGGGTCTTTTTGGTCTTCCGGGTCTTTTGGTCTTCAGGGTCTTTTGGGTCTTCAGGGTCTTTTGGGTATTCTGGGTGTTTTGGGTCTTCGGGGTGTTTTGGGTCTTCGGGGTGTTTTGGGTCTTCAGGGGCTTTTGTGTCTTAAGGGTCTTTTGGTTCTTCTTGGTATTTAAGGGTCTTTGGGTCTTTGGGGTCTTTTTGGTCTTCTGGGTCTTTTGGTCTTCAGGGTCTTTTGGGTCTTCAGGGTCTTTTGGGTATTCTGGGTGTTTTGGGTCTTCGGGGTGTTTTGGGTCTTCGGGGTGTTTTGGGTCTTCGAGGTGTTTTGGGTCTTCAGGGGCTTTTGTGTCTTAAGGGTCTTTTGGTTCTTCTTGGTATTTAAGGGTCTTTGGGTCTTTGGGGTCTTTTTGGTCTTCCGGGTCTTTTGGTCTTCAGGGTCTTTTGGGTCTTCAGGGTATTCTGGGTGTTTTGGGTCTTCGGGATGTTTTGGGTCTTCGGGGTGTTTTGGGTCTTGGGGTGTTTTGAGTCTTTGGGCTGTTTTGGGTCTTTGGGGTGTTTTGGGTCTTTGGGGTGTTTTGGGTCTTTTTTTTTTTTCTTTTTTTTTTTTTGTATACTGAATCGAGGCTCGTGAAAGAGCTAACATTTACTTCACAAACAAATCAACCAGACAAACAAAATACCCAAAAAGAGGGAGCGGAAGACAAGATGGGGAGAGAAGGGGAAGCACACAAACACAACATCCAAGAGCAGGGAGATGTGTGGAAGGGAGAGGGCCCGGGGGGAGGAGGCATGGGAAGGGGGGGGGGGGGGGGGAGGGAGAAGTATAAAACACAAGGACACCAAGGACTTCCTGGACAGAAGTTGGTATTTCAAAAAAGTGGAATTGGGGTGAAATTAGTGGGGGTAGAAAAGATCAAGGTTTTGGATGGGGGAAGATAAGAGATGGTGGTGAACAGCTGTTTTAAAGACTTGGAGGGTGGAGTGGGATTGAAGAGAGTGAGGGGGTTTGTTCCAGAGGCGGGAGAAAGGGGAATGAAGGAGTGAAGGTGAGCAGAGAGTCTTGATTTTGGCAGTTTAACCATAAGAGGGTTGCAGGCAGATCTTGTGCGACCTGCAGGAATATTTGCGGGAAAGAGCCCAGAGAGAGCTGGGGGGGGGGGGCAAGGCCAGAGAGGAGTCGGTAGAAGACAGAAAGACCACCAACCTGCCTGCGGTGAGTGAGTGAGAGGCCCTTGGAGTTAGCTTCATCGCGGGAGATTCCAATGATTCTGAATGCTTTGGTTTCAACAGCGTGAAGGCGAGCTAGGTGTGAGGCAGGAGCACCAGCCCAGAGGGGAGAGCAGTATTCCATTGAGCTGCGGATGAAAGCCTTGTATGTGGTGAGGAGCTCAGGTGTGCCAAGGAAGGACTTCGCACGACGGAGGATGCCCAGTCGGCGACTGGCTTTGGAGGCCAGATTTGAAATGTGGTTTTCCCAGGAAAGATCATGGCAGATAGTGAGACCCAAAAGCTTGAGTGACAGAACTTCTTGGAGAGGATTATTCAGAAAGTGGATGGGAGGGTTGTCCAGTCGGTCTTTTCGGAGAGACATCGTAAGAGTGTGAGATTTGTCAAGATTGAAGGACATGTTCCACTTGTTTGCCCAGCCTGTGATTTTGTCAAGGTCTGCAGAGAGTGAGGAGGCTGCAGACTGCCGATCTGAGGGATGAAGAATGGAGCGACAGAGAGTAGAGTCGTCAGCAAAGAGATAGAGAGGATTTTCAAGAGAGTCAGAGAGATCATTGATGAAGACCAGAAAAAGCACAGGGCCCAGAACACTGCCTTGGGGAACTCCAGCCTGAACAGGAAGAGGAGATGAGAGAAACCCATTCAGGGCCACACGTTGACTATGACTAGAGAGGAAGTCTGCCAGCCATGCGTGGAGATTTCCATGGATACCAAAAGAGGAGAGTTTGGTGAGCAGCGCGGGGTGCCAGACCGTATCGAAGGCACGTGATATGTCAAGGGAGACTGCTCTAATTTCCTGTTTGGCATTGAGGACCTCCATCCATTGTTGAGAAAGCAGAAGCAGCATGTCCAGAGTGGAGTGTCCAGGTCTGAAACCAAATTGATGATCAGAGATGAAGCCATTGGAGAAGAGGAAATATTTCATATCTGAAGCAATGATGGATTCCATGACTTTGCTGATAATTGGGAGAAGGCTGATTGGTCTGTAGTTGCTGGGATCTGTTTTTGCACCTTTTTGTGCAAAGTGGTGATGTTGGCAGATTTCCAAGCAGATGGAAGATGACCTTGAGCAAAAGAGAGGGTGAAGAGAACAGAGAGAGAGGGAGTGAAAGAGTGGAAGAACATGATTTGAGGACCCATGGGCTGATGCCGTCAGGTCCAGTTGCAGAATCAGAGTCGAGGGTTGACAGAAACTTTTCCACCTTGTCAGGAGGAAAGGACACAGAGTCCAGGAGCAGCTGGGTACGACTGGTTACGGTGGGTACAGAGAGGGATGGGTTTGGGACACAAGATTTAGAGGCAAACACAGAGTTGAGGCATTCAGCTTTTTCACGTGCGGAGTCAGCCGTGTGGCCATTTGAGGTGAGGGAGGGGATGGAGGGGGAACAAACACCAGAAACAGATTTGACCAGACGCCACCAGGATTTGGAAGAGGGAGACAGATAAGAGAGTTCGGTCTCTGTCTTTGGGGTGTTTTGGGTCTTTGGGGTGTTTTGGGTCTTCGGGATCTTTTGGGTTTTTGGGTATTCAGGATCTTTTTAAGCCTCAGGGCCTTGAAAGGGTATTTTGGGTCGTTAGGGTGTTTTGGGTCTTTGGAGTCTTCAGGGTATTTTGGGTCTTCAGGGATCTTGGTGGTCTGAAGGGTCTTGGGGAAATTAAAGGGTGGTCAAAGGTCTGAGGGGTCTCAGCAGTCTTAACGCAATTGAGAGGGTTAATTAAGAGGGTGGTAATTTTATTTGAAGAAGAAGAAGACGTTTTCGTCGCTTATAAACATAACGACATAACGACATAACGACATACATAACGACATACATAACCATATACGTTTGCTCTATCTTACTATAATTCACCAAATGTCCGTCTGTCTGTTTAAAGGTACCGTAAAACGAACCGATGAACCGATCTCAACGATATTTTGCGTGGATAATCCTGGGATCTCCAGGAGTAAAATGGGCTATTTCGTTTTTCCAATTTCAGCTTTAGTCTCCAGCATTCTCAGGTTTGGACTCACGCATAACATTCGCGTTCGCATAACGTTCATTGTGACGATGTGTGACGATGTTTGACGATGTATGTGTTCACGGTAGTGCTTGACGTGACGGTGTGAACGTAATTTTGTAATATTTTTCGTTTCGTAATCCTTTAATGAACATTTCATGTTTAATGAACGTTTAATGCCCTTCGATGTCCGGGGCCGCACGCGCGCTACACTGGACGGGCCAGCGTGTACCTTGCCCTTCGCCGTCAGGCTCGGGTAAACCGCTAAGCCCCATCCGTGATGGGGACTGGGCTTGAGACAGTATCCCACAAACGAGGAATTCCCAGTAAGCGCGAGTCATCAGCTCGCGTTGATTAAGTCCCTGCCCTTTGTACACACCGCCCGTCGCTACTACCGATCGGACGGTTTGGTGAGATCCTCGGATCAGCCCCTGCACGGGCCGTTCTCGGTTCTTGCCGGTGCACCGAAAAGATGAGCGAACTTGACTGTCTAGAGGAAGTAAAAGTCGTAACAAGGTTTCCGTAGGTGAACCTGCGGAAGGATCATTATCGAGACAACATGAGAGCGAGCGAGACGTGAGACGTACGTGGTACGTGATCGTCCATGTACTGTTTAGCCATGTACTGTTTAGATTTTGATGATTTGCATGTGATATGATTTAACGGATGTTTATATGAATTGTTTAAATAAAAAAGCCTTCAATTTCTGATATTTTACCTTTTCATTTGGGCTTCCCAATTGAAGCCCCGCCCATAGGGCGGGTACCGTTGCTAGTTATAATAAGATTGCGAACAATGAGTGTCATCATTTTACATTTATGGTGTTTCCAACAGGTAAATAAAGTCAGTTTGTATGGACAAACTCCAGACA
Organism: Myxine glutinosa; assembly: GCF_964187855.1. Taxonomy (NCBI): domain Eukaryota; kingdom Metazoa; phylum Chordata; class Myxini; order Myxiniformes; family Myxinidae; genus Myxine; species Myxine glutinosa. The sequence goes on along the minus strand of NC_136261.1, from coordinate 7,067,796 downwards.
TATTCACAGGTATGTATAGACCAGATTAAAAGGGATTCTCGAAACTGTACAACTACTCCACAACAGTTGCCATCACAATAGGGTTGTGGCACAACATCACAATAGGGTTGTGGCACAACATCACAATTGGGTTGTGGAACAGCATCACTATGGGGTTGTGGAACTACATCACAATTGGGTTGTGGAACAGCATCGCAATGGGTTGTGGAACAGCATCGCAATGGGTTGTGGAACAGCATCACATGGGGTTGTGGTACTGCATCACAATGGGGTTGTGGAACAGCATCACATGGGGTTGTGGAACAGCATCACATGGGGTTGTGGTACTGCATCAAAATGTGGTTGTGGAACAGCATCACAATGGGGTTGTGGTACTGCATCGCAATTGGGTTGTGGAACAGCATCACAATGGGGGTGTGGTACTGCATCACAATGGGGTTGTGGAACAGCATCACATGGGGTTGTGGAACAGCATTACAATGGGGTTGTGGTACTGCATCGCAATGGGGTTGTGGAACAGCATCGCAATGGGGTTGTGGAACAGCATTACAATGGGGTTGTGGAACAGCATCACATGGGGTTGTGGAACAGCATTACAATGGGGTTGTGGAACAGCATCACAATGGGGTTATGGTACTGCATCAAAATGTGGTTGTGGTACTGCATCACAATGGGGTTGTGGAACAGCATCACATGGGGTTGTGGTACTGCATCACAATGGGGTTGTGGTACTGCATCACAATGGGGTTGTGGAACAGCATCACAATGGGGTTGGGGAACAGCATCACAATGGGGTTGGGGAACAGCATCACAATGGGGTTGGGGAACAGCATCACAATGGGGTTGTGGTACTGCATCACAATGGGGTTGGGGAACAGCATCACAATGGGGTTGGGGAACAGCATCACAATGGGGTTGGGGAACAGCATCACAATGGGGTTGTGGAACAGCATCACAATGGGGTTGTGGTACTGCATCACAATGGGGTTGTGGTACTGCATCACAATGGGGTTGTGGTACTGCATCACAATGGGGTTGTGGAACAGCATCACAATGGGGTTGTGGAACAGCATCACAATGGGGTTGTGGTACTGCATCCCAATGGGGTTGTGGTACTGCATCACAATGGGGTTGTGGAACAGCATCACAATGGGGGTGTGGTACTGCATCACAATGGGGTTGTGGTACTGCATCACAATGGGGTTGTGGAACAGCATCACATGGGGTTGTGGTACTGCATCACAATGGGGTTGTGGTACTGCATCACAATGGGGTTGTGGTACTGCATCACAATGGGGTTGTGGTACTGCATCACAATGGGGTTGTGGTACTGCATCACAATGGGGTTGTGGAACAGCATCACAATGGGGTTGTGGTACTGCATCCCAATGGGGTTGTGGTACTGCATCACAATGGGGTTGTGGTACTGCATCACAATGGGGTTGTGGTACTGCATCACAATGGGGTTGTGGTACTGCATCACAATGGGGTTGTGGAACAGCATCCCAATGGGTTGTGGCACAGCATCACATGGGGTTGTGGAACAGCATCACATGGGGTTGTGGCACATCACTATGGGGTTGTGGAACACCATCACAATGGGATTGTGGGTAAAAACAATAAATTCATATGATCGAGGCAATTTGATTAGGAACAAAATAAGGAATGTCAATGTAGGGTTTGATTATTTCCATGTACTTTGCAGACACACCGAGCATGTTGAGCTTTGCAGACAGTGAGAAAGCATGTCCCTCTGGGACAAAGGTGTAGTCTCCCTTGTCTTCATCCATCACACCGTCTATCTCCAGCTTGTGAATTCTACGGCACAGAAGAGCACACATTACATGTACGTGGAGCGTATGCATGTGCATGATTATACCTACTTACAGGTGCACAAAGTGGCTTGCTCAGTGCATCAAGATGAACATGGAAGGAATTGAATGGAATAAAATAAGAAACATTTCAAAGAAAAGACAAGATGCAGGGTGACTGTAAAAGTCCTTAATACATTCCGTCATTTAAACTCCAAAGATGTGACACCTGTTAGAGAATCACCTGTAAATGGACATACAATGGGGGGTTTGGGGAACTCAATTACAGACCACAAGGGTTGAATTTACACTGTGCGACATCACCTTTGACATCATTTGCGACATCACCTCTGACATCATTTGTGACATCACCTCTGACATCATTTGTGACATCACCTCTGACATAATTTGAGACATCATTTGGGACATCACCTCTGACATAATTTGTGACATCACCTCTGACATAATTTTTGACATTACCTCTGACATCATTTGTGACATCACCTCTGACATAATTTGTGACATCACCTCTGACATCATTTGTGACATCACCTCTGACATCATTTGTGACATCACCTCTGACATCATTTGTGACATCACCTCTGACATCATTTGTGACATCACCTCTGACATCATTTGCGACATCACCTGTGACATCATTTGTGACATCACCTCTGACATCATTTGTGACATCACCTCTGACATCATTTGTGACATCACCTCTGACATCATTTGTGACATCACCTCTGACATCATTTGTGACATCAACTCTGACATCATTTGTGACATCACCCCTGACATCATTTGTGACATCACCTCTGACATCATTTGTGACATCACCTCTGACATCATTTGTAGCATCGCCTTTGACATCATTTGCGACATCACCTCTGACATCATTTGTGACATCACCTCTGACATCATTTGTGACATCACCTCTGACATCATTTGTGACATCACCTCTGACATCATTTGTGACATCACCTCTGACATCATTTGTGACATCACCTCTGACATCATTTGTGACATCACCTCTGACACACGACCAAAAATCGAGAATGAACTGAGTGACGCTAAGGTTGCTTCCTGTCTGTATACCTGTCTTTATCTTTTGTGTGTATAGTACACCTCTTAGATTGTCTGCACACAATTTCGAGTTTGGGATTCTCAGGCATTACTTTGATTTCTGATTGATCTGACCCGCTCCCCATTCTGTGCTCATCCAAGGCTGATCATTATATGGGGTCAATATAAAGATCGCCATTGCCAGTGATAGACTGCTCGGTCATTCGGGTCATCGGGACTGCACACACACACGCACACACACACACACACACACACACACACACACACACACACACACACACACACACACACACACCTGTCCGCGTGCCAGAAGTGTGTAGTCACGCACCTGCCGACATGTGAGATGCGCACGTGCTCGCTGGGTCGGACCTCCCGTCCATCTTTGTACCAACGCCCAGAGACGTGCTCCTCGGATACTTCACAGCGGAACACAGCGAGGTCACGTGCATTCACGGTCAAATCCGCCATCCCTCGAATCACCTCTAGGGGTTTCTCTGTGGGAAAGAAAAAACACTTTTCAGTATATTGTAAATGCCAACACACAGTCTACTTTGAACCAGGAGCCACACAAGAGCACGAAAGGACGAGAACCAGGTTAACGCTCGTAAAGGTGAACAGCGAGTTCTTCTTTCCATTTTACTGACGCTATTTCAATGGTCGTCTCGAAGCTATTCCACGGAAAGCTTCCACTCTTCACACCGGATGTGCTCATCTCGTGCGTTTTGGTGGAAGCTTCTAGAACTTCCTGTAACCTGCAACAGGTGCGGCTACAGCATCATTCCGTCATTGTAACTGAACCTGTCCCACTGCGGCTTGGCAGACACCGATTGGCTAATGCAAACCTCATGCCACTATCTATTAAAACCAAGGCTCGGCACTCTACGCTAAACGAGTGAGCAGACACGTTCAAAATCGATTCACCAAAACATTTTCCGATTGACAAGTTCATCCAAGAACTACTGGTATGGAGACTCCAGAGTCCAGCATTCCATCTGCACCTGTTTTACACTCGAGCACTCTCGTTCTTGATATCCATGTCGAGATAAAAGAGGGGAACGGTTGCTGCGAATGTGGAGCCGTGACTTTGCTACCTCATTAAGTAAGCTCTGCCATCCTCATGACCAATCCAGGTAGTTTTCACCATAGTCATACTGCACTGCTCTATTTTGAGCCTCATCTTCAAATATTCAAGTACCTTGCTCAGATAAACTAGGCCTCAGAATCTACTATAAATGCAAGAGTTGTGTGTGTGTGTGAGGCATACTTTTTGTGTCTATTAATTACGTACGTCAGGTATGCTACAAGGTCGTGAAGACCAATGAAAATTTGGTCCAATGGCCCAACAGGCCCCCTCGTCCAAGGAAACCAAGCATGAGAAGCATGGACTGTGTAAACAGTTTGGTTTAAGGGTGATGACATTCAGGGTTTTTGAGAAGTTGATGATGTGTGACCATGTCCACATCCACGAGATGTTTCATTAGATGTTCAGGAATTTAAAAAAAACTTGTAAAAAAATAACTGATGGCATATTTGGAGGACGTTCATCGAGGTACGCTAATGCTAACCACCGTGGGAAGCAAGGAGAGGATGAAGTTTCGGGCATCAACCCTTCATCATTCTGCTTTGAGCACATCCTGACAAAAATGTCCCATGTCATATGAGATTCGAACAAGATGGGATTGATTCTCATGAGAAATTAAAGGAAGTTTTGGTAAACCTCATCCATACTTATCATTCGTAACGGACGAACTGACAGGTATGAAGTAGATTATGGACATAAAAAGTGTCCATTTTGAATGACAGTTGTAGCTGAGATGGGTTTGATGTTTGGTTAGTCATGTCCATCGGTTTCAAGGTTCGAGGCAATGCGGGTGGACGATGTGCCAAAATTGAAGAGTTGCTTCTGGAAGAGCTCGAATCAAATCTCTCAAATGTCTATCACATTGTTTGAACATCACATTGCTGCAGAGTTTCCCCTTTTAAAAAAATCCTTTAGATGCAATTGAACAATTCTGGAGAGACATTCACATGTACAATACATGGCCAAAGGTATGTGGACACATGAACATCGCACCCGTATGTGCTCGTCGAACATCTCATTCCAAAATCATGGGCATTAATATGGAGTTTGTCCCCCTTTGCTGCTATAACAGCCTCCACTCTTCTGGGAAGGCTTTCCACTAGATGTTGGAACATTGCTGCGGGGATTTGCTTCCATTCAGCCACAAGACCATTAGTGAAGTCGGGCACTGATGTTGGGCGATTAGGCCTGGCTCGCAGTCGGCGTTCCAATTCATCCCAAAGGTGTTCGATGGATGGGGTTGAGGTCAGGGCTCTGTGCAGGTGAGTCAGGTTCTTCTACACCAATCTCGACAAACCATTTCTGTATGGACTTCGCTTTGTGCACGGGGGCATTGTCATGCTGAAGCAGGAAAGGGCCTTCCCAAAACTTTTGCCACAAAGGGAGGAGTGGAGGGTGGAAGGATGGGGGTGGAGGGAAAGGGATGACAGGAGGGGAGAGTGGTGGGAGGGAGGCTGGGGGTGGAGGGAAAGGGATGGCAGGAGGTGAGAGTGGAGGGAGCGAGAGTGGGGGTGCAGGGAAAGGATGGCAGGAGGGAAGAGTGGAGGGAGGGTGGGGGTGGAGGGAAGAGGATGGCAGGAGGGGAGAGTGGAGGGAGGGAGGCTGGGGGTGGAGGGAAGGGGATGACAGGAGGTGAGAGTTGGGGGAGGGAGAGAGACCTGAGGTCGTGAGGTTACGTTTTCCCTTACATGGTATTTCCATGGGTCCTTCCCTGCTTCTGTACCATTTGCAACAGTATATAGCCTACTCTTTCCTTATCCATTCTTGACTGGGATCTGCTACATCTAATAAATAAAGAAGAAAGTTTGTTGTGTGGCGGGCACATGGAGCAATAATTCCGCGCACCAGTGGGTGGCGCGAGCGCCCAGGCGGGGACCGATGGCACATGCCCTGCCCTTCGACCGAGCGGCCACGCCCGGGGACTAGGCGTGGCCTCGGCACATATATGCGGGCTCTAAGCTCGAGCCCACCCAGTGCTGCAGTTCGAGCTTTCGTAATAAAGACTTTTGGTTTTATCAAACGCGTTGTGGCCTATCTCTTTGGCAAGCAAGTTGTGTGCGCAGCACCACACTTCACTGGTGACCCCTATTGGTTCAGCCGTTGCTGACCACCGAACGTGCCATGGCCAACAACGCCGTCGCGGTAAAACTCCCAGAGTTTTGGGAAGCACAGGCCGATGTGTGGTTCGTGCAGGCCGAAGCGCAATTTCAGCTTCGAGGCATAACGGCGGACGAGACCCGTTACTACCACGTGGTCGCCGCCCTCGGGCCCGGCACTGCCGCCCGAGTCGTGTCCATCCTGCGGCACCCACCGGTCAACCACAAGTACGGGGCGCTCAAACGTCTCCTCATCGCCACGTTCGGCCTCACGGAGATCGAACGGGCCGACCGCCTCCTGGACCTTCCCGAACTCGGCGACACACGACCATCCGTGCGGATGGATTATATGCTGTCGCTGCTGGGTGACCAAGCCCCGGATTTCTTATTCCGGGCACTTTTCCTACGCCAGCTACCTCTACAGGTACGCCTCACGCTGGCCGGTTCCAAAATAAGGGAACCCCGCGCCCTGGCCGTAGAGGCCGACAAGTTCTTCGCGGCTTGCGACACGCGGTCGAGTTACTGTGCGGCCGTCGTGGATACCGAGGCAGATGCTACTGCGTCCCTCGTGGCTGCTGCCGCACCCCGCCCACCACCACCGCCGCCGAGAACACCGCGGCCGCCGCGGCCGCCGCCGCCCCCACCGCCGCAAGCCTGGTGCTATTTCCACGCCAGATTCGGCCACAAGGCTAAGAAGTGTTGCCCGCCGTTCTCGTTTGACAAGTCGGGAAAGGACCGGGCCGGCGCTCGGTAGCGGCCCTGAGCGTCGGCCATTCCGGCAGCCTCCTATTCATCACGGACACCTTGTCTGGGCGCCGTTTCCTCTGCGATACAGGAGCGCAGGTAAGCATCATCCCAGCCGACACGTCCGACAAGCGAACCGCGGGCCGGGGCACCGCGTTGCTTGCCACCAACGGTACACCCATCCGCACATTCGGGAAGCGCTGCCTCTCCCTACCGTTTGGAGGGCAGCGCTTTCAATGGTCGTTCGTGACCGCCAGCGTGCCCATGGCATTGCTCGGTGCGGACTTCCTATGTGTGCATGGGTTGTTGGTCGACGTAAAGCGCAGACGGCTCGTCCAGGCCGAAACCTTTAGCTCGCTCGCTTGTTCGCTGAGCAGCTCGTTGAGCGGCTCACTGAGCGGCTCACCGAGCGGCTTGCCAAGCGGCTTGCTGGGCGGTTCCGTCCGGGCGAGTTTAGTTTGCACGCTTCCGGCAGCGGACGACTTTACCCGCCTCCTCGCCAGTTTCCCGGCCCTCACGCGGCCCACCTTCTCAACGGTGGCTGTTAAACACGGGGTGGAGCATCACATCCCCACGGTCGGGCCACCGGTCTATGCACGGGCACGCCGACTCGAGCCCACGAAGCTCGCGGTGGCGAAAGCGGGGTTCGCCACGCTGGAGCGGCTGGGGATTGTGCGGCGCTCCAACAGCACGTGGGCTTCCCCGTTGCACATCGTGCCGAAGCCCGGCGGGGGGTGGCAGCCGTGCGGGGACTACCGCCGGCTCAACGATGCCACCACCCCCGACCGCTACCCAGTCCCACACATTCAGGACTTTTCCACCCGGTTGGCCAACACGACCGTGTTTTCAAAGGTGGACCTCATCCGGGGCTACCATCAGGTCCCCGTCCAACCGGACGACGTCCCGAAGATGGCCGTCATCACCCCTTTCGGCCTCTTCGAATTTCTAAGGATGCCCTTCGGGTTGAAAAATGCGGCTCAGGCGTTCCAGCGGCTTATGGATAGTGTCTTGCGTGACTTACTTTTCCTGTTCGTCTACCTGGACGACATCCTAGTCGCGAGCGCGTCCCGGGAGGACCACCTGCTCCACCTCCGCACGCTTTTCGAACGCCTGGGCCGGCATGGCCTAATCATCAACCCTGCCAAGTGCCGTTTCGGTGTCGCCACCACGACTTCTTGTGGCACCGCATCACCGAGCACGGGGCCGTCCCTTTACCGGCCAAGGTGGAGGCGGTCAGGGCTTTTCCCGCGGCCCCGCACGATCAAGGGGCTCCAGGAGTTCCTGGGCAAGGTAAACTTTTACCACCGCTTCGTGCCCCACGTCGCCCGGCTCCTCCGCCCCTTGCACGAGGCCCTTCGGGGCAAGCCGGGCAAAGGTGACATCGCATGGTCGGAGCCGATGGCCGCGGCGTTCGCGGGCGCAAAGCTGGCTCTGGCCGACGCCACCATGCTGGCGCACCCGGCGCCCGATGCACCGATCGCCCTCACCACCGACGCGTCGGACTATGCGGTGGGCGCGGTGCACGAGCAATGGGTGCGTGGTGCTTGGCAACTGCTGGCGTTTTTTAGCCGGCAGCTTCGCTCGCACGAACGCCGGTACAGCAACTTCGACCGCGAGCTGCTCGGGCTCCACCTGGCGGTCCGACACTTCCGCCACCTGCTGGAGGGCCGCCCGTTCACGGCCTTCGTTGACCACAAGCCCCTTGTGTTCGCGATGGCCAAGGTCGCCGAGCCATGGTCAGCACGGCAGCAGCGCCACCTCTCTGCCGTGTCCGAGTACACGACGGACATCCGTCACGTGGCGGGTAAGGACAACCCGGTGGCGGATTGCCTTTCCCGGTCCGTCGTGCATGCGGTCCACCTCGGGGTCGACTATGCCCGGATGGCAGAGGCCCAGACCGCCGACCCCGGCGTCCAGGCCTTGCGGACCGCTGTCATGGGCCTCCGCGTCACCGAGGTGCCGTTCGACGCTGCAGGCACGGCCCTCCTATGCGACGTCTCCCTTGGCCGGCCTCGCCCCATCGTGCCCGCTGGCTGGCAGCGCCCGGTGTTCAACGCCATCCACGGCCTGTCCCACCCTGGCGCGAAGGCATCCCAGAAACTCGTCGGGGCGAAGTTCGTCTGGCATGGCCTCAGGAAGGACGTCCGCGACTGGGCCAGGACGTGCCTCGCGTGCCAGCGCGCAAAGGTCCACCGCCACACCCAGGCACCGTTGGCCCCGTTTACGGTGCCCGAGCGGCGTTTCGACCACGTGCGCGTCGACTTGGTGGGACCTCTGCCCCCCTCGCGAGGGTTCATCCAACTCCTCACCATGGTCGACCGCACCATGTTGTGGCCGGAGGCCATCCCATTGGCGGCGACTTCTGCGGCTGAGGTGGCGCAAGCCTTTATCGCCACTTGGGTTGCCCGGTTCGGTTCCCCCTCGGACATCTCGTCCGACCGCGGCCCCCAGGTCACCTCGGAGCTCCGGGCCATGGTGGCGCAAGGACTCGGGGTGAAGCTACACCACACCGCGGCCTACCACCCCCAGGCCAATGGCCTGTGCGAGCGCTTTCATCGCTCCATGAAGGCCGCGCTCCGGGCCAGCCTCCGCGACGGCGGCTGGGTCGACAGGCTCCCCTGGGTCCTGCTGGGCCTCAGGACGGCGCCCAAGGACGACCTGCGCGCGTCCTCGGCGGAGTTGGTCTTCGGGCAACCACTGCGGGTACCGGGTGAATTTATCCCCGACTCCACGGCTCCTTGGTCCGCGGCGCAACAGCGCTCTGCCCTTCAGGAGACCGCCCGGAGGTTCGCCCCGGTGCCAACGGCACACCACAGTTGCCCGCCTTCCCACGTCGCCCCGGAGCTTCGCACGGCAAAGTACATGTTCATCCGGCACGACGCCCACCGGGCACCGCTACGGCCCCCGTACGACGGGCCCTTCCGCGTGCTGGAGACCGGTGACAAGTTTTTCACAATCGACATCGGCGGTGCCCCGGATCGCATTTCCGTGGACCGCCTCAAGCCGGCCCACCTCGATCCAGACCACCCCCCGCCGGCAGCGCTGCCTCCGCTTGGAGGCCGCCCCCCGGCGGTCGGACCCCCGGCACCCCCGCCAGCAGCTCTGCCTCCGCGTCGAGGCCGCCCCCCCCGGCGGTCGGTCCCCCGGCACCCCTCAGCCCTGCCGGCCCGCTGCCCCCCAGCCCTGCACCCATCGCCAGGGGGCGTTTCGGCCGGGTCATCCAGCTTCCCCGCAAACTCACCCTTCAGGTGCGTGGGAATTCTGGGGGGGGCGCGTGTGGCGGCCACATGGAGCAATAATTCCGCGCACCAGTGGGTGGCGTGAGCGCCCAGGCGGGGACCGATGGCACATGCCCCGCCCTTCGACCGAGCGGCCACGCCCGGGGATTAGGCGTGGCCTCGGCACATATATGCGGGCTCTAAGCTCGAGCCCGCCCAGTGCTGCAGTTCGAGCTTTGATAATAAAGACTCTTTTGTTTTTATCAAACGCGTTAAGGTCTACCTCTTTGGCAAGCAAGTTGTGTGCGCAGCACCACACTTCAGTTGTTTGTTTGTTCATTTATGCATTCGGACACTGCAAGAACCAGTGCAACCAAACTTTGCATGGTCCCCTCTTTCATCCAGAGGAACGTAGAGGGGTATGTTTGGATTTTTTTAAATTAGAAAAATTAAAAATTAAAATCAAAATCAGATAATTAGCCTTCAGGCCTCGATCGGGTGTTGTGCTAATAACACCGCCTGGATTTTTTTTTCCCGGGAGCAATCGAGTAATATGAATTATGAAGATCGTATATTGAGGTTGTAGTGATTTATTGACAACACAAATTAAATTATTATCGTGTTTACACATATATGTAAATATGAGTACTAGGCAGACTGTAGTACTAGGCAGTTTTATATACTAAAACATGTGCCTGTTATTAAAAAGATTGTTTTACACAGGTTAAAGATTGCTTTACACAGGTTAATTACAAAACCTCCATGTTCAGGCCTCGAGTGAGTGTACTGCTTATAGACTGCCTGGTTTTTTTCCCGAGAGCGATCGATTCAAAAGTAAAATTAACAAAAAGAGGTTAAAAGAAGGGAAAGCGGTCCAAGCGCATTTTGCAACACCTAAGATTTGTAATTCATACGAAACAATGAGGCCAACATTCCCCAATTTGTCCATGTAGGAAATATTTAAATACAAACTTCATTGAATTTCCCTGGGCAACCCCGGGTACTTTAGCGAGTTCACAATGAATCACAGATCACTTTAAACAGCGGTGAAATACCTCGTAAAATACACTTGTCGTAAACATTCATACGGTCTTCATCGTACCAGAGTACACAGACCTCACTCCGTGTGTACTACAGCAATTCGTTCAGGACTGCTTTCTGCTTCGATACATCGACCGACAATATAAAAAGGAAGATGAAGTCTGTTTGGCTTCAAGAAAAACTTAATATTGATGTTGATTGCATGTAAAACCTCCAATAAGGTAAAATGTGTTTGGAGTGTGCTGCAGGTGCACATTTACAGCAAAGAAATGTACATGTAGTTCCCCTGCACTTGCGAAGCGAAAATCGGGGTTAAGAGATTGGGTGCGTATGTACTTACGTACGTCGTACATATGTATGTCATACGTATGTGTCTGCATTTAAAAAATTCATTTTCTTGGCAACCGTTGGTCCAATTGACACGAAATCTTCACCACGGTATGCGTATATTTACGTATGCATATGCGTATGCGTATGCACGGTATGCGTATGCGTATACTTGTGTATATTTTTTTTAGTCATAATTATGATGTCATAGGTTACGTGGTACGGGCACCACCTCGTTTAATTTAAATTCATTTACCCATTTTCTTGGCAATTGTTGGTACGATTGACACAAAATGTTCACCACAGTATGTGTCTACTCAAATATAATTTTTAGTGATACTTATGACGTCATAGGTCACATAGTACAGCGCCATCTTGGGAAAAAATGAGCAACTTTGGACCTCTATATCTCCAAAATCATGCCATGGAAAAAATTTAAACGTGGCTCATTGTGAAGAACTCCACATGGGGAATAGGTGTGGTTAACGGTGACATCATTGGTGTCTTCATTATGACGTCATAATTCCACAAGTACAATGCTTAGTCTGATCAGTTTGAGATTTCTTGAGTGTGACCTCCGCAACGGTCACGTAGGTCATATGGTCTGGCAGCCATATTGGATCAAAAAAAACAAACAAACTTAAAAACAGAAGAGTTGGCTCACACAAAGTCAGCTGTGCTGGGTAAGTAATACATGAATACCATCTAGTTTGTAAAGTAGTGAACATTCACAGTCATACTTTGTCATGCTAAACTTTAATAAATATCCCTGAGTAGGTTGACGGTCATCTCATGAGGTTGTGGTTCAGACCTCTACTGATTTGGGGGGGACCCCCCTGTGAGTCTCCCCTCCAGGTCTTCCCCTGAGATGCCCCTCAATCGGAAATTTTTATTTTTATTTCTATTTCTCTCTCTCTTCTGTGCCTTTTTTCTGTTAAATCCTGATCTGTTCTGTATGTTAAGCTCCTCGACGAGCCTGCACAAACCCTGCACACAAACAGCTTCCGACAAAAAAAACACAACACTGAGGGTGATGTTTGAAACATTCTGGATACTAACTGTCAGTCACTTACGAATGTTAGTCTTCATAACACCATTTTTAGCTCACCTGGAACGAAGTTCAGGGGAGCTTATGTGATTGGCGCGTCGTCCGTCAGTCCGTCAGTCAGTCCGTCAGTCAGTCCGTCCAAAAACACTTGCAGCTTCTTCTCCGAAACAGCTGATGGGATTGTGACCAAATTTGGCACAAATGATATTTGTTGTGTTGTAACTAAAGTTTGTTCACGGCATTACTAAAAATCTGGGTCTAAGGGGGTCTACTGGGGTCAAAGTGGATCCAGGTTTGAACCCCCAAAATAGAAATTTGCTTTTTCTCTGCAACTACAAACACTATTTCGATGAAACCTCACCACAACCTTCATCACCCGTGATATACCGAAGTTTGTTCACGGCATTAAAAAAATCTGCCCCTTTGCAGATCTACAGGGGGTCAAAGTGGGTCCAGGTTTGACCCCCCAAAATAGATATTTGCTTTCTTCTCAGAACCTATTGTTACGGATTCATCACTTCCGTTGTTGTGGTTTTCATCCACTGTAAACATTTTTGATTCCATATACTATTATTGTTGTCGTTTAAAGGAAATATAGATTACTATTTTCAAAAGGTAAAAAAGTTAATGTTTTAAATGAAACCGGAACCGGACGATGACGAAGAGGAAGAGAAGGAAGAGAAGGTGGAGCGAGTGAGTCGGACAAGAAGCCTAGCTGCTTCGAGGTCTTGAGCAAACGATTGGCGAACGAGAGTCACGAGTGAACTTTGGGTTTCCCGGGAAAGGGATTCCTGCGACAGAGTTGTTATCGCTGTGACAGATAAACCTGCGTGACAGGTTTTGCGGTTGATTCCGACGAGAATCATCGGAGTGCCGTTACGCCACGAGAACGGGCCGTCGGCCATTTTGACTTGCGCACTTTGCGCTTCGCCGAAAGGTTTTTCACTTCGCTTTAACCATTGTCACTGCATTAAGACGTGAATCTCGTGTGTGTGTGTGTGTAACGTGGCTTTTGAGTGGGAAATCTGTGGTTTGCCGGTTGGGAGCCGTGGAGCGTCCATACCCGAGGGTGTGATTTCCCAGTCGCCTTGAGGGCACCTTTGCGCAGCTTTGGCCGCATGACTGTGACTGTCATCCGAACGGGATTCTGGTCTCGATTAGACATCGTTCTGACGATCGCTGGAGCGGATCGACTTTGGCTTGATGCCGGAATAGAGACATTGGGGAATGTTCTACTTTTCACTCACTTGGAGCAAGTGAGTTATATTGTACGAACCTGATGGTACCATCATAGGAAATATATATTGGTTGTACAATTGATTACTATTGTTGTTGTCCTGTTATTCTTGTGTGATCTTAATACAATACTTGTTTGTTGGTAACAATTGGTGTGGTTTCACCATTGATCTTTGACATACAGAATAACACATCTTTCTGCCGTGACTCCTCTCGGGGCTCGGAGGTACACCGTGACCGGGGTTTGGGGAGGAGCACGTAACACTATACATGCAATTCGGATGAAACTAGACCACAACCTCAATCACCTGTGTTGTACCAAAGTTTGTTCCTGGCATTTACAAAATTGGCGTCTAAGGTGATCGATGGGGGAGCTTGTCCCCCCAAAATAGGTATTTGCTTTTTTCTCAAAACCTACACACACAGTTTTGATGAAACTTCACCACAACCTTGAACATCCGTGATGTACCAATTTTTGTTCAAAGCATTGGAAAAATTGGGGTCTGAGGAGTTACACGGGGTGATGGGGGAGGGGGGGGGAGGTGGAGGGAGGGAGTTGCCCCCCCAAATAGGTATTTTTTTGTTAGTTTGTTTAAAGTATTATGATTATGTTAGTATGATCTACATGCTGCCCTGTATTCTAGCAACCATTGAAGTTGGTTTAAAATACCGTAAGTCAGTGCAGTTTTTTGAAATGTTTATTCTGTTTATTCTACCAGGTGTACTACCAATGAAATACTGTTTATTCTACCAGGTGAGCATGAGGGGTATTGCCCTTATGTTTGTATACATAGTCGAGGCTTGTGAAAGAACTAGTATTAGGGTAGTACGAGGCAGGCAGACAAGCTAGTACTAGGGTAGTACTAGGCAGGCAGACAAGTTAGTACTAGGTGGTACTAGGCAGGCAGACAAGCTAGTACTATGTAGTACTAGGCAGGCAGACAAGCTAGTACTGGGTAGTACTAGGCAGGCAGACAAGCTAGTACTAGGTAGTACTAGGCAGGCAGACAAGCTAGTACTAGGTAGTACTAGACAGGCAGACAAGCTAGTACTATGTAGTACTAGGCAGGCAGACAAGCTAGTACTAGGTATTACTAGGCAGGCAGACAAGCTCGTACTATGTATTACTAGGCAGGCAGACAAGCTAGTACTATGTATTACTAGGCAGGCAGACAAGCTAGTACTATGTATTACTAGGCAGGCAGACAAGCTAGTACTATGTATTACTAGGCAGGCAGACAAGCTCGTACTATGTATTACTAGGCAGGCAGACAAGCTAGTACTATGTATTACTAGGCAGGCAGACAAGCTCGTACTATGTATTACTAGGCAGGCAGACAAGCTAGTACTATGTATTACTAGGCAGGCAGACAAGCTCGTACTATGTATTACTAGGCAGGCAGACAAGCTAGTACTATGTATTACTAGGCAGGCAGACAAGCTCGTACTATGTATTACTAGGCAGGCAGACAAAGTAGAAATATTATCTCACTCCTCTCTGCGCATGAGTGACTGGACCACATTCAGAGTCGAGGTATGGTAAAACGACAAACTTGTCTTCTGATTCATGTTCTGATTCGTGTTTAAAATATAACATTCAATTTACATATATTGTTCCTTGATCATGAACTGATAATACAGACAGACATGAACCAATTGCTTCACCCTTCTTTTTGCTTCGCATATTCAGGTAATAATGCAATTCTGAAGACCAGAGAAAGACCAAGTGAGTAAAGACTGACTTGGTTGACCACACTTTATTTTAAAATAAATTAAAGAGTGATAAGTTAAACAAAAGGGGAATGTTAAGAACACAAAAAAATCTAAAGAGGATCTGATTGGATAAGTCTTGGGTCCAGCCACTTACCCTCCACATGTAGCTCTGCATGGGTCTCTCCCCCACTGGTGACCACGCTGTAACGTCCATTGTCCTCCTGGCAAACTTCGCCGAGAATGAGCTGGTGTTTGTGTCCATCTTTCTTGAAACGAAACTTACAGGACTCTTCCCTGGAAAGCTCCTTGCCATCTTTCAACCTGATGAATAGAAACGACGTCATCTTAGTGAAAAGATCATCTTGTCCATCACACTGATGGTGAACTCCTTTATAAGAATACATGCATGCACACCTATCCATACATATGCACGTGCATGCTGCACGCATACACACACACACCCACAAACACACACGAACACACAAGCACACGCGCACACACACACACACACACACACACACACAAACACAAACCCACACACGCACTGCGGGCCAAGCCATGATAAGTGATCTCTGATACATTCTAATAAAAGTATTCACCCCCTCCAAAGTTTTCACATTTTGATGCCACTTGAGCTTATTTCATGATACTTTCAAATTAATATTAATATAAATAGTCTTCACTAACTACTCTAAAGTGATAAATGTAAAAAATGCTGATAAAATGTGAATACGTTTGATTAACAGAGAAAATCCGACAATTCTTTGTTGGATAAGTATTCAAACCCTTTGCCTAATTAACCCTAAATCACTTCAGGACTAAATTATTTGTCTCAAAGGTTACAACATAAGTGTAATAGGATTCACCTGTATTTAATCAGTGGTTTAACTTAAAAATTAAGCTTCTTTTTGGGGGGGGGGGGGGGGGGATTCAAGATCGAGGCTCTTGTAAGAGCTAAAAAAAAATGAAGTTCCCCCACTTATCTAAGGAGTTTTAAGGTGAAACTCACCTGGTCAACTAACAAGGCAAACACAAAGACCAAGGAGCTTTCCAAAGAAGTCAGACATAAAGTGGCGGAGAAGCACCATTCAGGAGAGGGTTATAAGAAGATTTCAAAGTCACTCATTATCCCTTCGAGTACGGTGAAATCCATCATTAAGAAGAGGAAGACGTATCATACCATCTACAATCTACGCAGATCAGGTCGTCCATCTAAGTTCAACAACCGGGAAAGCAGGAAACCGGTTTGGGATGTGACTGTAAATCCAACAATGACTTTGACAGATCTGCAAGGTTCTATGTCTGAAATGGGGGTCAGAGTTCATCAATCAACAATATCCCATTCCCTTCACAAATCTGGCCTCTATGGACACTGGACAGGCGGCAAGAAAGAAGCCATCACTAAAAAAGACTCATCTGAAAGCTCATATTGAGTTGGTGAAAAAGCATCTTAATGAGACTGCCGGCATGTGGAGAAATGTTTTGTGGTCAGACGATACAAAAATTGAACATTTTGGTCTAAATTGGAAGCGGTAGGTCTGGGGCAAGCATAACACCACACATCACCCAGTCAACACCATCCCTACTATCAAGCACGGTGGTGGCAGCATAATGTTATGGGGCTGCTTTTCATCAGCAGGGACTGACAAGCTTGTAAAATGAATGGTGCAAAGTACAGGAGAATCCTCGATGAAAACCTGCTCGAGTCAGCCATGAATCTGAAACTTGGTAGGAGATTCACATTTCAGCAGGACAACGATCCAAAGCACAAAGCTACATCCACACCAGAGTGGCTGAAGAAGAATAAAATACGTGTTCTTTAGTGGCCCAGTTAGTCCTGACTAGAACCCAATTTAAACATTTATTGGGAGACTTGAAGATTGCAGTCCATCGACGATCCTCATCAAACTTGGCAGAACGAGAGCAATTCTCACGTGAAGAATGGGCAAAGGTTTCACCATCTCACCTTGCAAAGATGGTAGAGACCTACCCAAAAAGACTCATACTACCCAAAAACCCAAAAGACTCATACCAGTCATTGCTGCAGAAAGTGCTTCACCAAGTATGCACCTAAGGGGCTGAATACTTTTACAACCAGTGAATTTTGATTTGTACATGTTTTTCAGGTATTCCTGACATGTAACCTCCTTCATCTATAGCAGTGTTTAGTTTGATCTCTTTAGTAATGAATAAAAAGGTTTATTTGGAAAAAATGTTTCTACATAATTTGTAATTCATCTAAATGTGGCATTATTGAAAGGGGGTGAATACTTTTGCAGGTCACTGTACAATGTTGTCCTGACCATTTTCCTTTAGTAGGGCCACAACTCACCCACTGCTGAAGAAATGGCTAAACAAAGGGAACCTCCCCCTACCTCGGTCCATCACACCCCGCCCCCCCTCCCCCGCCCCCTGAAACCCACCAATCCAAGAGATTATTTTCTTCTCTCTTTTTTCAGACTAGGCCAGGAAGAATATCTTCCTCACCATTTGACTTGTGCTCCCTCTTCAGAAACTTCACACAGGAACTCGACGCGATCTCCCACGAGGCAAGACTGGTCGTCCAGATCACGAACTATACGAACAGGTGGGTCTGCAGGACACAGGGGAGATCTTTCATATGATGAGGTATCGAAATAATGGTACATCACACGACCTTACACAAAACAGAACATGTGCACAAAATAGAAGGGACTACTTTATACTCCATTGATAATGATTCACTGGTGTGAGAGAGAGGATCATGGTGTCTAAGAGAGAGGATCATGGTGTGAGAGAGAGGATCACGGTGTGAGAGAGAGGCTCATGGTGTGTGAGAGGGATCACGGTGTGAGAGAGAGGATCACGGTGTGAGAGAGAGGGATCACGGTGTGAGAGAGAGGGATCACGGTGTGAGAGAGAGGGATCACGGTGTGAGAGAGAGGATCACGGTGTGTGAGAGGGATCACGGTGTGAGAGAGAGGATCACGGTGTGTGAGAGGGATCACGGTGTGAGAGAGAGGATCACGGTGTGAGAGAGAGGATCACGGTGTGACAGAGAGGATCACGGTGTGAGAGAGCGGATCACGGTGTGTGAGAGAGAGGAACACGGTGTGAGAGAGAGGATCACGGTGTGTGAGAGAGGATCACGGTGTGAGAGAGAGGATCACGGTGTGAGAGAGAGGATCACGGTGTGAGAGAGAGGATCACGGTGTGAGAGAGAGGATCACGGTGTGTGAGAGAGGAACACGGTGTGAGAGAGAGGATCACGGTGTGAGAGAGAGGATCACGGTGTGTGAGAGAGGAACACGGTGTGAGAGAGAGGATCACGGTGTGAGAGAGAGGATCACGGTGTGAGAGAGAGGATCACGGTGTGACAGAGAGGATCACGGTGTGAGAGAGCGGATCACGGTGTGTGAGAGAGAGGAACACGGTGTGAGAGAGAGGATCACGGTGTGTGAGAGAGGATCACGGTGTGAGAGAGAGGATCACGGTGTGAGAGAGAGGATCACGGTGTGTGAGAGGGATCACGGTGTGAGAGAGAGGAACACGGTGTGAGAGAGAGGATCACGGTGTGTGAGAGAGGAACACGGTGTGAGAGAGAGGATCACGGTGTGAGAGAGAGGAACACGGTGTGAGAGAGAGGATCACGGTGTGAGAGAGAGGATCACGGTGTGTGAGAGAGGAACACGGTGTGAGAGAGAGGATCACGGTGTGAGAGAGAGGATCACGGTGTGACAGAGAGGATCATGGTGTGAGAGAGAGGATCACGGTGTGACAGAGAGGATCATGGTGTGAGAGAGAGGATCACGGTGTGAGAGAGCGGATCACGGTGTGTGAGAGAGAGGAACACGGTGTGAGAGAGAGGATCATGGTGTGAGAGAGCAGATCACGGTGTGTGAGAGAGAGGATCACGGTGTCTGAGAGAGAGGATCATGGTGTGAGAGAGAGAGAGGATCACGGTGTGAGAGAGAGGATCATGGTGTCTGGGAGAGAGGATCACGGTGTGAGAGAGAGAGAGGATCACGGTGTCTGGGAGAGAGGATCACGGTGTGAGAGAGAGAGAGGATCACGGTGTGAGAGAGAGAGAGGATCACGGTGTGAGAGAGAGAGAGGATCACGGTGTCTGGGAGAGAGGATCACGGTGTGAGAGAGAGAGAGGATCACGGTGTGAGAGAGAGGATCACGGTGTGTGAGTGAGAGGATCACGGTGTGAGAGAGAGAGGATCACGGTGTGAGAGAGAGAGGATCATGGTGTGTGAGTGAGAGGATCACGGTGTGAGAGAGAGAGGATCACGGTGTGAGTGAGAGGATCACGGTGTGTGAGTGAGAGGATCACGGTGTGAGAGAGAGAGGATCACGGTGTGAGAGAGAGAGGATCACGGTGTGAGTGAGAGGATCACGGTGTGAGAGAGAGAGGATCACGGTGTGAGTGAAAGGATCACGGTGTGAGAGAGAGAGGATCATGGTGTCTGAGAGAGAGGATCATGGTGTGAGAGAGAGGATCACGGTGTGAGAGAGAGGATCACGGTGTGAGAGAGAGGCTCATGGTGTGTGAGAGGGATCACGGTGTGAGAGAGAGGATCACGGTGTGAGAGAGAGGGATCACGGTGTCTGAGAGAGAGGATCATTGTGTGAGAGAGAGGATCACGGTGTGAGAGAGAGGATCACGGTGTGAGAGAGAGGCTCATGGTGTGTGAGAGGGATCACGGTGTGAGAGAGAGGATCACGGTGTGAGAGAGAGGAATCACGGTGTGAGAGAGAGGGATCACGGTGTGAGAGAGAGGGATCACGGTGTGAGAGAGAGAGGATCACGGTGTGAGAGAGAGAGGATCATGGTGTGAGAGAGAGAGGATCACGGTGTGAGAGAGAGAGGATCACGGTGTGAGAGAGAGAGGATCACGGTGTGAGAGAGAGAGGATCACGGTGTGAGAGAGAGAGGATCACGGTGTGTGAGTGAGAGGATCACGGTGTGAGAGAGAGAGGATCACGGTGTGAGTGAGAGGATCACGGTGTGTGAGTGAGAGGATCACGGTGTGAGAGAGAGAGGATCACGGTGTGAGAGAGAGAGGATCATGGTGTGAGAGAGAGAGAGGGATCACGGTGTCTGGGAGAGAGGATCACGGTGTGAGAGAGAGAGAGAGGATCACGGTGTGAGAGAGAGGATCACGGTGTGTGAGTGAGAGGATCACGGTGTGAGAGAGAGAGGATCACGGTGTGTGAGAGAGAGGGTCACGGTGTGTGAGAGAGAGGATCACGGTGTGAGAGAGAGGATCATGGTATGTGAGAGAGAGGGTCACGGTGTGAGAGAGAGAGGGGATCACGGTGTGAGAGAGAGAGGGGATCACGGTGTGAGAGAGAGAGGGGATCACGGTGTGAGAGAGAGAGAGGGGATCACGGTGTCTGAGAGAGAGAGGGGATCACGGTGTGAGAGAGAGAGAGGGGATCACGGTGTCTGAGAGAGAGAATCACGGTGTCTGAGAGAGAGAGGATCAGGGTGTCTGAGAGAGAGGATCACAGGGTGAGAGAGAGAGGATCACAGTGTCTGAGAGAGAGGATCACGGTGTCTGAGAGAGGGGATCACGGTATCTGAGAGAGAGGATCACGGTGTCTGAGAGAGAGGATCACGGTGTCTGAGAGAGAGGATCAGGGTGTCTGAGAGAGAGGATCACAGGGTGAGAGAGAGAGGATCACAGGGTGAGAGAGAGAGGATCACGGTGTCTGAGAGAGGGGATCACGGTGTCTGAGAGAGAGGATCACGGTGTCTGAGAGAGAGGATCACGGTGTCTGAGAGAGAGGATCATGGTGTCTGAGAGAGAGGATCAGAGTGTCTGACAGAGAGGATCACAGGGTGAGAGAGAGAGGGGATCACGGTGTGAGAGAGAGAGAGGATCACGGTGTCTGAGAGAGAGGATCACGGTGTCTGAGAGAGAGGATCATGGTGTGAGAGAGAGAGAGGATCACGGTGTGAGAGAGAGGATCATGGTGTCTGGGAGAGAGGATCACGGTGTGAGAGAGAGAGAGGATCACGGTGTCTGGGAGAGAGGATCACGGTGTGAGAGAGAGAGAGGATCACGGTGTGAGAGAGAGAGAGGATCACGGTGTGAGAGAGAGAGAGGATCACGGTGTCTGGGAGAGAGGATCACGGTGTGAGAGAGAGAGAGGATCACGGTGTGAGAGAGAGAGAGGATCAGGGTGTCTGAGAGAGAGGATCACAGGGTGAGAGAGAGAGGATCACAGTGTCTGAGAGAGAGGATCACGGTGTCTGAGAGAGGGGATCACGGTATCTGAGAGAGAGGATCACGGTGTCTGAGAGAGAGGATCACGGTGTCTGAGAGAGAGGATCAGGGTGTCTGAGAGAGAGGATCACAGGGTGAGAGAGAGAGGATCACAGTGTCTGAGAGAGAGGATCACGGTGTCTGAGAGAGGGGATCACGGTGTCTGAGAGAGAGGATCACGGTGTGAGAGAGAGGATCACAGTGTCTGAGAGAGAGGATCATGGTGTCTGAGAGAGAGGATCACAGGGTGAGAGAGAGAGGATCACAGTGTCTGAGAGAGAGGATCATGGTGTCTGAGAGAGGGGATCACGGTGTCTGAGAGAGGGGATCACGGTGTCTGAGAGAGAGGATCACGGTGTCTGAGAGAGAGGATCACGGTGTCTGAGAGAGGGGATCACGGTGTCTGAGAGAGAGGATCACGGTGTCTGAGAGAGGGGATTACAGTGTCTGAGAGAGAGGATTACGGTGTCGGAGAGAGGGGATCACAGTGTCTGAGAGAGAGGATCACGGTGTCTGAGAGAGGGGATCACAGTGTCTGAGAGAGAGGATCACGGTGTCTGAGAGAGGGGATCACAGTGTCTGAGAGAGAGGATCACGGTGTCTGAGAGAGAGGATCATGGTGTCTGAGAGAGGGGATCACAGTGTCTGAGAGAGAGGATCACGGTGTCTGAGAGAGGGGATCACGGTGTCTGAGAGAGGGGATCATGGTGTCTGATAGTGGACCAAATGGTCTGTACCTCTCACAAACAGCTCGGTGCTGCATTTCTCATCCCCGACCATCACTTCGTAAGCCGCATCATCAGCGAGGCTGCAATGGTTAATGGTTAGAATCCGACGCTTCCCTTGTGCCTCCATTATGAACCTGTAGAACGACAGTAGAACGACACGGATTCAAACCTCGAAAATGTGTTGATACCTTAAGTAACCCATTGTGGCGGACACAAAAGCCCACTGGCGTGGTGACATCATTCCGCGCACCAAGTGGGCGGTGGCCACGCACCAGGGGTAGGCGTGGCCTCATGATATACACCGGGCGCCCAGCCCGGGACAGTACAGTGTTACAGTGTAGTCTTACAATAAAGACGTTTATATGTTACCGCTTGTCCGCTTCCTCCTTGCTCACAAGCAGCGCGCGTAACGCCGCGCTTTACTGGTGACCCTCGACGTTGGATCTGCTGGAGCGATCCTTCCACACGCGACGCCATCGCCATGGCCGACTTCGTCAAACTTCCGGAATTTTGGGAGGCTCAGGCCGAAGTCTGGTTCGTCCAGGCCGAAGCCCAATTTCAGCTTCGGCGCCTCACCGGCGATGACACGCGCTATTGCCACGTCGTCGCCTCCCTCGGGCCCGGCACGGCCGCTCGAGTTGTGTCCGTCCTTCGCCACCCACCGAACGGCCACAAGTACGAGGCACTCAAGCGGCTACTCCTAGCCACGTTCGGCCTTACGGACGACGCACGGGCCGACCGCCTCCTGGATCTCCCCGAGCTCGGTGAGACGCGCCCGTCGGTCCGAATGGACCATATGCTGTCACTGTTGGGCGACGAAGCCCCCGGTTCGCTATTCCGGGCGCTTTTCCGGCGCCAACTTCCAGCGCAGGTCCGCCTCGTGTTGGCCGGGACCGAGCTAACGGAACCCCGAGCATTGGCGGCCGAGGCGGACAGGTACTTCGCCGCTTCGGACATGCGGGCGAGCGTCGGCGTGGCCGTCACGGCCCTCGACGCTGATGTTCAGCAGCATGTTCCACAGCATCAGCTTCTACAGCACGCTGATGTTCAGCAGCATGCTGATATGCACCTCGTGAACGCCGCCACGCCCCGCCCACCGCCGCGGCGAAAACCGCCACCGCGGGGAAACCCGCCAACTCCACCGGCCTGGCGGAGCCAGCCGCGCTCCTCCAGCTCCACCACCTGGTGCTGGTTCCACGCCAAGTTCGGCCACGAAGCTCGGCGGTGTCATCCGCCGTGCTCGTTCAACGGGTCGGGAAACGCCCGGGCCGGCGCTCAATAATGGCGATGAGCGCCGGCCATTCGAACAGCCTGCTGTTCATAACGGACACCTTCTCCAGGCGCCGTTACCTGTGCGACACGGGAGCGCAGGTGAGTGTCATTCCCGCCGGCACGTCAGACAAGCACGCCGCGGGTGGGGGCCCCGCGCTGCTTGCCGCGAACGGGACGCCCATCCGTACGTACGGAAAACGCTGCCTCTCTCTGCGGTTTGGAGGGCAGGTTTTCCGATGGACGTTCGTCACCGCCGACGTGCCCATGGCACTGCTTGGCGCGGACTTCCTGTGCGCTAATGGGCTCCTGGTCGACGTCAAGCGCAGACGGCTTGTCCAGGCCGAGACGTTCAGCTCGCTCGCTTGTGCGTTGCCCAGCTCAACGAGCGGCTTGCCAAGCGGCTTGCCGAACGATTCGGTTCCGGCCACGTTGGTCTGTACGCTTCCGGCAGCGGACGCATTCACCCGCCTCCTCGCCGGCTTCCCGGCCCTCACGCGGCCCACCTTCTCGGCGGGGGCCGTCAAGCACGGGGTGGCCCATCACATCCCCACCGTCGGGCCACCGGTCTACGCCCGGGCACGCCGCCTCGAGCCGACGAAGCTGGCGGTGGCAAAAGCGGAGTTCGCTACCCTGGAGCGACTCGGCATCGTTCGGCGCTCAGAGAGCGCTTGGGCGTCGCCGCTGCACATCGTGCCGAAGCCCGGCGGGGGATGGCGACCGTGCGGGGACTATCGCCGTCTCAATGACGCCACGACTCCCGACCGCTACCCCGTCCCCCACATTCAGGACTTTTCCGCCCGTTTGGCGGGCAGGTCCTTCTTCTCGAAGGTGGACCTCATACGCGGCTACCATCAGGTCCCCGTCAGGCCGGAGGACGTCCCGAAGACGGCGGTCATCACGCCATTCGGACTCTTCGAGTTCTTGCGCATGCCCTTCGGTCTGAAGAATGCGGCTCAGGCGTTCCAGCGACTGATGGACAGCGTCCTGCGCGACTTGGATTTTGTCTACGTTTACCTGGACGATATCCTCGTCGCCAGCGCGTCCCGCGAAGAGCACCTACGCCACCTCCGCACGCTCTTCGAACGCCTGGGCCAGCATGGCCTGATTGTGAACCCCGCAAAGTGCCGGTTCGGCGCCGCCACAATCGATTTTCTGGGGCACCGTGTCACCAGGCACGGAGCCGTCCCCCTACCGGCCAAGGTGGAGGCGGTGAAGGGGTTTCCGCGCCCCCGCACGATCAGAGGGCTGCAGGAGTTCCTGGGCATGGTGAACTTTTACCATCGGTTCCTGCCCCGTATCGCCCAGCTCCTGCGCCCCCTGCACGAAGCTCTCCGAGGTAAGCCGGGCAAAGGCGACGTTACCTGGACCGAGCAGATGGACACGGCGTTCACGGGCGCGAAGCTCGCCTTGGCTAACGCCACCATGCTCGCGCACCCGGCGCCCGATGCACCGATCGCCCTCACCACCGATGCCTCGGACTACGCGGTGGGCGCAGTGCATGAGCAATGGGTGCGTGGAGCTTGGCAACCGCTGGCGTTCTTTAGCCGGCAGCTTCGCCCGCCCGAACGCCGTTACAGTACCTTCGACCGCGAGTTGCTCGGACTTCACTTGGCGGTCAGGCACTTCCGCCATCTGCTCGAGGGCCGGGCGTTCACTGCCTTCGTCGACCACAAGCCGCTGATCTTTGCGATGGGCAAAGTCACCGAGCCGTGGTCGGCCCGGCAGCAGCGTCACCTCTCGGCCGTGTCCGAGTACACGACGGACATCCAGCACGTCGCGGGGAAGGACAACCCGGTGGCGGATTGCCTTTCCCGGGCCGTCGCCCACGCAGTCCACCTCGGCATCGACTATGCCCGGATGGCAGCGGACCAGGCCGCTGACCCCGACGTCCAGGCCTTGCGGACCGCCGTCACGGGCCTCCGCATCACCGAGGTGCCGTTTGACGGCGCGGGCGCGGCCCTCTTGTGCGACGTCTCCCTCGGGCGTCCTCGCCCCATCGTGCCCGCGGGCTGGCAGCGCCAGGTGTTTGACGCCATCCACGGCCTGTCCCACCCGGGCGCGAGGGCCTCCCAAAGGCTGATCGCCGACAAGTTCGTCTGGCATGGCCTCCGGAAGGCCGTCCGCGGCTGGGCCAGGACGTGCCTCGCGTGCCAGCGCGCCAAGGTGCACCGGCACACCCAGGCCCCGTTGGCCCCGTTCACGGTGCCGGAACGCCGGTTTGACCACGTCCACGTGGACCTGGTGGGACCTCTGCCCCCCTCGCGGGGTTTCACCTACGTCCTCACCATGGTGGACCGCACTACCCGGTGGCCGGAGGCCGTGCCCTTGGCGTCGACAACGGCGGCCGATGTCGCGCAGGCTTTCATCGCCACCTGGGTCGCCCGGTTCGGCGCCCCCTCAGACATCTCATCCGACCGCGGCCCCCAGTTCACCTCGGAGCTCTGGGGGGCGGTTGCGCAGGGGCTCGGGGTCCGGCTGCACCGAACCACGGCCTACCATCCCCAGGCTAACGGCCTGTGTGAGCGATTTCACCGCTCATTGAAGGCCGCGCTCCGGGCCACCCTCCGCGACGGCGGCTGGGTCGACAGGCTCCCCTGGGTCCTGCTGGGCCTCCGGACGGCGCCCAAGGAGGACCTGCGCGCATCCGCGGCGGAATTGGTCTTCGGGCAACCGCTGCGGGTGCCGGGCGAGTTCCTCCCCGACTCCACGGCACCATGGTCCGCGGCACAGCAGCGCTCCGCTCTACAAGAGACCGCCCAGAGGTTCGCCCCGGTGCCAACGGCATGCCACGGGCACCCACCGACGCACGTCGCCCCGGAGCTTCGCACGGCGGAGTACGTCTTCGTCCGCCACGATGCCCATCGGACACCACTGCGGCCCCCGTACGACGGGCCTTTCCGCGTGCTGGAGACCGGGGCGAAGCACTTCACCCTGGACATCGGCGGTACTCCTGACCGCGTTTCGGTAGACCGCCTCAAGCCGGCCCACCTCGATGTGGACCATCCACCGCCAGTGGCCCGACCCCCACGTCGGGGCCGCCCTCCTGCGGGCGGACCCCCAGCCCCGCCGCCACGCCGCCCCCCGGTCCTGCACCCATCCCAGGGGCAGCCAGGGGCATCCCACCTGGCATCCCTGCACCCCGGACGCCGCCGATCGCCAGGGGGCGCTTCGGCCGGGTCATTCGTCTGCCCCGCAAACTGGCCCTCCAGGTGCGCGGGAATTCTGGGGGGGCGCGTGTGGCGGACACAAAAGCCCACTGGCGTGGTGACATCATTCCGCGCACCAAGTGGGCGGTGGCCACGCACCAGGGGTAGGCGTGGCCTCATGATATACACCGGGCGCCCAGCCCGGGACAGTACAGTGTTACAGTGTAGTCTTACAATAAAGACGTTTATATGTTACCGCTTGTCCGCTTCCTCCTTGCTCACAAGCAGCGCGCGTAACGCCGCGCTTTACCATGTTGATTTATCTGCATGCGGTGTTCGTGTGTAGTTCTATTACCGACCATCAGTGAGTGTTCTGACCGTGAGACCTGTATCAGACTCTTCTAAAGTTGATCGTGTGTTTGTTATTAGCGCGTCACCTGCAAAGCGGGAGACGAGGTTTGGCAGTCACTTCTGTGCTTCTGTCTGTCTGTCTGTTTGTTTGTTTGTCTGTGTGTGTCTTTCTGTGTCTCTGTGTCTGTGTGTGTCTTTCTGTATGTCTGTGTGTGTCTTTCTGTGTGTCTGTATGTCTGTGTGTCTCTTTCTGTGTGTCTGTATGTCTGTCTGTCTGTCTGTGTGGCTGGCTGTATGTCTGTCTGTCTGTGTATCTGTTTGTCTGTGTGTCTTTCTGTGTGTCTTTGTGTCTGTATGTCTGTATGTATGTATGTCTGTGTCTGGCTGTCTGGCTGTGTGTCTGTGTCTGTATGTCTGGCTGGTTGTCCGTCTGTCTGTATGTCTGTCTTGGGACGTAACTTTTTCTAACCATTTGAATTTTGTCATCAAATTTTCAACAAAGCTTTATTTTGAGAATATGAAGAACAAATAAATAATTTGGTCAAAGGTCAAAGGTCAGCATCACATAAAATGGTCAATTTTCATCTAATTGACCGGAGATTTTAAGAATGTGCAGATTGGGTTACTGAAATGGTCCACCAATCAAAAGCTTGAAGCAGATTGTTTTTAGATCAAAAGGTCAAAGGTCAAGGTTGCCTAAAATCGTCAATTTTCATTTTGTATTTTAAAAAATCTGTTTTCGTCATGTTTAGTGTTTTGAAGAAGAAGAAAAAGTCTCAACACAAAGCCATCCAGGACAACCGGGACACCGGGACACCGGGACAACATGAGGACATCTCTTGTTTGGACCAAGACATCAGTTGCTGGTGATTGTAACATATTTGATAAATTACGGTTTCTTAGTGAATAAATTACAGTAGATTGAGTGTAAATTCACCACAAACTCTTCACCTACTTTCCACTCGATCGAATCTCTGTTCCATTCTTGAACCACTTGATCTCTGTGTTTGGGTCTTCGAGGTCCACGGCGAGGCGCACGCGTCCTCCTCTATCTGCCTGGTAGGTGGGATCCAGACGTTTCAGGAAAACTAGAAGGTATTGGGGATGTACGAGGAGATTAAATAAAGTCTTTCTTGGCAAAACAACGAAGGAGTCTAAAGTTGATCTTCTTGTGTTTTAGCATCAACAATAATGGAAACAGAGCAACCTCGGGGACAACTAAGCAACATCACGCCAGGCTCAACAAAAACAACAAGGCGTGCAGCAGGAAGCACCCACCACACATTATAGGTGCACCAAACCCACAGCACAACATTTGTTTTCGTAGATAGAATCAAAGCCTCGATTGACGCGCATGATGACGTTGCAGGAAACCTGCGCAAGCTGAGAATTTGATGCTTTATGTCTGACTAGCAGAAGTACCCGGCATTGCCGGGTGGGGGAGGGGAGGGGAGGGGAAGGGGAGGGAAGGGGAATGGGGGGGAGGGGAGGAGAGGGGGGGAGGGGAGAAGAGGGGGGAGGGGGAGGGGGAGGGGAGGAGAGGGGAAGGAGGGAGGGGGAGGGGGAGGGGGAGGGGAGGACGGAAGGGGAGGGGGAAGGGGGAGGGAAGGGGAGGGCCAGTCAACAATGACGTTGCAGTTCTCATGGTCGGAGAGCAGCACAACAATCGCGACATTGTCCTGCATCTTCGCAACAGCACGAAGCGGATTTTGGAGACTCACCGATCCTGTGACGCCCTCCAGTACCGGCGTTGCCGGGCGGGGGAAGGGAGACCCGTACATTACACACATTACACACACACAAACTGTGTTTTATGTTCAATGGTCTAGCGGCGGGTATGGAACATCACGTGATCGCTCTGAACGAATCAGCGCGTTGCTCTGCCACCAGGTCAGATTCCGTGTATAATATTCCTCGCTGAAATGTGCTGAGGTAAATATGAATAAAAAATATGGATCTCATCAAATATTTTTAGGTCGACCATGTTCTTCCCAGGCTCAATGGCCATGTCTGTGCCAAATATCAAGTACGTGAGCCTCTCCGTTTAAGAGTCTATCGTTAACATTACACACACACAAACTGTATTTTATGTTCAATGGTCTGGCGGCGGGAATGGAACATCATGTGATCGCTCTGAGCGAATCAGCGCGCTGCTCTGCCACCGCCTCAGATTCCGTGTATAATATTCCTCGCTGAAAAAAAATCTATGTGAAACATGCTGCATCTATGCTAAATCATGCTAAATCATGCTAAATGCTAATCATGCTAAAATCTATGCTACTTGCTGTGAGTTTATGGCGGCAAGGAACATCACGTGATCGCTCTGAGCGAATCAGCGCGCTGCTCTGCCACCGGCTCAGATTCCGTGCATAATATTGCTCGCTGAAATGCGCTGAGGTAAAAATATGGTAAAAAAAATATTATGAAATAAATATTTTGAGTTCGGCCATGTTCGTCCCAGGCTCAATGGCCATGTCTATGCCAAATATCAAGCACGTGAGCCTCTCCGTTTAGGAGTCTATCGGTAACATTACACACACACACACACACACACACACACACACACACACACACACACACACACACACAGTGTTTTATATATATAGATGACTCACCAGATATAATCCATGTGAAATACCGTGACTCACCAAGTATAATCCACATGGAACAGTGTCTCACCAGGTATAATCCACGTGTAATACTGTGACTCACCAGGTATAATCCATGTGAAATACCGTGACTCACCAAGTATAATCCACATGGAACAGTGAATCTCACCAGGTATAATCCACGTGTAATACTGTGACTCACCAGGTATAATCCATGTGAAATACCGTGACACACCAAGTATAATCCACATGGAACAGTGAGTCTCACCAGGTATAATCCATGTGTAATACTGTGACTCACCAGGTATAATCCATGTGTAATACTGTGACTCACCAGGTATAATCCATGTGTAATACTGTGACTCACCAGGTATAATCCACGTGTAATACTGTGACTCACCAGGTATAATCCACGTGTAATATTGTGACTCACCAAGTATAATCCACGTGTAATACTGTGACTCACCAAGTATAATCCACATGGAATACTGTGATTCACCAAGTATAATTCACATGGAACAGTGAGTCTCACCAGGTATAATCCATGTGAAATACTGTGATTCACCAAGTACTAGGGCATGCCCGTACTATATCTATATCTAAAATTATATCCCCCCCCTCTATTTACATGAAATGGTTTGGTCCAAAGCGAACGGCTTGCGAGTGGTGACAATCCCCCCCCTCTATTTACATGCAATGGTTTGGTCCAAAGCGAACGGCTTCCGGAGTTTGGTAAAGAAATCGCCATCGCGTGAACAAACGCGCAGGAAAGCGAATGAATCGCAAATTCGTTTTTATTAGTTGTAAAACATAGTTTAACGCCAACATAGTTTGCAAACGTGAAATAAATGAATACGCTCTCAAATGTGCCATCCGAGGCAGAGTGTGCCCGCCACGTTCGGCACACGCGATCGTTCGCTGCTCTCTGATTGGTTGAATCGTTTTTTGGACATAGCTCGGTAAGTAATTGTCCGATTAATATGAAACCTTGAAAAGGCACATCCTCGGGTCCCCAGCAATATACCTGGCAAGTTAAAAGTATATCGGACCCGTGGTTGTCGAGAAACAGCGGTCACAGACAAACGTACAAACGTACAAACGTACAGACAGAGATTACTGGAATTATAGATAGATAATCGACATGGAACAGAGTCTCACCAAGTATAATCCATGTGGAATACTGTGACTCACCAAGTATAATCCACATGGAATACTGTGATTCACCAAGTATAATCCACGTGTAATACTGTGACGCACCAGTTATAATCCACGTGGAATACTGTGACTCACCAGGTATAATCCACGTGTAATACTGTGACTCACCAGGTATAATCCATGTGTAATACTGTGACTCACCAGGTATAATCCATGTGTAATACTGTGACTCACCAGGTATAATCCACGTGTACTACTGTGACTCACCAGGTATAATCCATGTGTAATACTGGGACTCACCAGGTATAATCCATGTGTAATACTGTGACTCACCAGGTATAATCCACGTGTACTACTGTGACTCACCAGGTATAATCCATGTGTACTACTGTGACTCACCAGGTATAATCCATGTGTAATACTGTGACTCACCAGGTATAATCCACGTGTAATACTGTGACTCACCAGGTATAATCCATGTGTACTACTGTGACTCACCAGATATAATCCACGTGTAATACTGTGACTCACCAGGCATAATCCATGTGTAATACTGTGACTCACCAGGTATAATCCATGTGAAATACTGTGACTCACCAGGTATAATCCACGTGTAATACTGTGACTCACCAAGTATAATCCACATGGAATAGTGAGACTCACCAAGTATAATCCACGTGTAATACTATGACTCACAAAGTATAATCCACGTGTAATACTGTGACTCACCAAGTATAATTCCACCTGGAATACTGTGACTCACCAAGTATAATTCCACCTGGAATACTGTGACTCACCAAGTATAATCCATGTGGAATAGAGTGAATCACCAAGTATAATCCACATGGAATAGTGTGACTCACCAAGTATAATCCACATGGAATACTGTGACTCACCAAGTATAATCCATGTGGAATAGTGAGACTCACCAAGTATAATCCACGTGGAATAGTGTGACTCACCAAGTATAATCCACGTGGAATACTGTGACTCACAAAGTATAATCCATGTGGAATAGTGAGACTCACCAAGTATAATCCACGTGGAATACTGTGGCTCACCAAGTATAATCCTTGTGGAATAGTGAGACTCACCATATATAATCCATGTGAAATACTGTGACCACGTGGTCCATCTCGAAACGTTTGTCTCCACTCGACACGTTTTCTAGTAATTCATGTCTCGTCTCACTGAAGAGGTAAAATATGAAGTTGTAAAGATTCACCATCACTTTTCTTTTGCTCCTGTTTCATGCGTTTCAGTCGATGTAACAATCCTCGTAGATCTGTAACGCCATGTTCAAATGCGATCTTCTCGTATTCTTGAGGATTGGCCCCCTTGAGAAGCTCCCACACATCCTCGTTTGGTTCCGAGGCTTGCACCTTCTGCTCCCTGGAGGAATGGATCGCAGTTCTTGTCAGAGGAGAACTCCATGTGCAAGTGAAACGAAGGAGGAAGAGACAAATCAAAATACAAACCTCTTCTTGAGCAAACCACTGAAATCCAGCTCTCCAGAATCTTCCCCCGTAGTGCTTCTGCAAATGAACACACAGGTGACTCACATTATCTTCTGAAATAGAAACTATTCATGGAATACTTACCCCGCACAGTCAACTTGGTGAGAGACAACTCTTCTGGTTTTAAGGGTTTTTTTCTTTGATCCAATATGGCTGCCAGACCACGTGACCGATGACATCATAAGTTTACATTCTCCAATATAACTGTTGTGTAGATCACGCTCAATTTCAAAATGATCAGACTAAGCGTTGTACTCGTCGAATTATGACGTCATATTTAAGGCACTAATGACGACATGATTAACAACACTTATTTCCCATGTGGAATTCTTTAAAATGAGCCACGTTTTATTTTTTCCCATGGAGTGGTTTCAGAGATAGAAGTGCAACGTTTTCGATTTTTTCCAATATGGCGCATCTACCACGTGACCTATGACGTCATAATTACCATAAAAAATCTCCAGGAGGAGCGCTCCTATGGTGAAAATTTCACGTCAATTGGACCAACAATTGCAGAGAAGAAAAAATTATTTATATTGAGCGGATCAAGCGTTGTACATGTTGAATCATGACGTCATAATGAAGGCACCGATGACATCATCATGAACATATCTTATTCCTCATGGGGAGTGCTTGACAATGAGCAATGTTTCAATTTTTTTCCCATTGAGCGGTTTCGGAGATATTGAGGTACAACGTTTTCCAAGATGGCGTCCGTACCACGTGACCTATGACGTCATAATTATGACAAAAAAAATCCAAACGGCGGACTCGATCCAATGATGAAAATTTCGTGTCAATCAACCGACAGTTTTTTGGGGTTTTTTTGTATATAAGATCGAGACTCCTGAAAGAGCTCACATTAATCACACAAAAAGTCAAACCGACACATAAAACACAAAATAAGGGGAGCGGTAGACAAGATGGGGAGAGAGAGGGAAGGACACAAACACAACATTTGAGAGCAGGGACATCGGGAGAAATGTTTTAGGGGCAGGGCTTGGGGGGACGTGGCAGAGGTATAAAACACAAGAACACTGCAAGGACTTCCAGGAAAGAAGTTGGAATTTCAAAAAAAGTGTATCTGGGGTGAATTAGCGGGGGTAGAAAGATCAAGGTTTTGGATGGGGGAAGATAAGAGATGGTGGTGAACAGCTGTTTTAAAGACCTAGAAAGAAGAGTGGGATTGAAGGGAGTGGGGGAGTTTGTTGTAGAGGCGGGAGAAAAAAGGAATGAAGGAGTGAAGGTGAGCAGAGAGTCTTGATTTTGGCAGTTTGACCATAAGAGGGTTGCTGGCAGATCTTGTGCGACCTGAAGGAATATTAGGGGGACAGAGCACAGAGAGAGCTGGGGGAGCAAGGCCGGAGAGGAGTCGGTGGAAGACAGAAAGACCACCTACGTGCCTGCGGTGAGTGAGTGAAAGGTCCTCGGAGTTAGCTTCATCGCAGGAGATTCCAATGATTCTGAAAGCTTTGGTTTCAACAGCGTGAAGCTGAGCTGGGTGTGAGGCAGGAGCACCAGCCCAGAGAGGAGAACAGTATTCCTTTGAGCTGCGGATGAAAGCCTTGTATGTGGTGAGGAGCTCAGGTGTGCCAAGGAAGGACTTCGCACGACGGAGGATGCCCAGTCGGCGACTGGCTTTGGAGGCCAGATTTGAAATGTGGTTTTCCCAAGAAAGATCATGGCAGATAGTGAGACCCAAAAGCTTGAGCGACAGAACCTCTTGGAGAGGATTGTTGAGAAAGTAGATGGGAGGGTTGTCCAGTCGGTCTTTTCGGAGAGACAGAGTAAGAGTGTGAGATTTGTCAGGATTGAAAGACATGTTCCACTTGTTTGACCAGTCTGTGATTTTGTCCAGGTCTGCAGAGAGTGAGGAGGCTGCAGACTGCCGATCTGAGGGATGAAGAATGGAGCGGCAGAGAGTGGAGTCATCAGCAAAGAGATAGAGAGGATTTTCCAGAGAGTCAAGAGATCATTGATGAAGACCAGACATAGCACAGGGCCCAGAACACGACCTTGGGGAATTCCAGCCAGAACAGGAAGGGGGAGATGAGAGAAATCCATTCAGGGCCACACGTTGCCTACGACCAGAGAGGAAGTGAGTGGAGTGGAGATTTCATGGAGAGATTTCATGGCCATGAGTGGAGATTTCCATGGATACCATAGGAGGAGAGTTTGGTGAGCAGAGCTGGGTGCAAGACCATATCGAAGGCACGTGATATGTCGAGGGAGACAGCTCTGATTTCCTGTTTGGCATTGAGGACCTCCATCCATTGTTGAGACAGCAGAAGCAACATGTCCTGAGTAGAATGACCTGGTCTGAATCCAAATTGATGATCAGAGATCAAGCCATTGGAGAAGAGGAAGGATTTGATATCCGAAGCAATGATGGATTCCATGACTTTGCTGATACTTGGGAGCAGGCTGATTGGTCTGTAGTTGCAAGGATCTGTTTTTGCACCTTTTTGTGTAAAGCGGTAATGTTTGCTGATTTCCAAGATGCTGGCAGATGACCTTGAGCAAAAGATAGGGTGAAAAGAATAGAGAAAGGGTGAGATAGAGCGGAAGAGCAGTATTTTAGGACCCGTGGGCTGATGCCGTCTGGTCCAGTTGCAGAATCAGAGTCGAGGTTTGACAAAAACTTCTCCACCTTGTCAGGAGAGAAGGTCACAGAGTCCAGGAGCAGTTGGGTTCGACTGGGAAAGGTGGGAACAGAGAGAGATGGGTTTGGGACACAAGATTTTGAGGCAAACACAGAGTTGAGGCATTCGGCTTTGTCACGTGCGGTGTCAACTGTGTAGCCATTTGAGGTAAGGGAGGAGATGGAGGGGGAACAAACACCAGTAACGGATTTGATTCCGTTATCAAATCCAGGATTTGGAGGAAGGAGACAGGTTTGAGAGTTCAATCTTGAGTGTGGAGACATAGTGCTTCCTGGCACTCCTGAGGGTAGACACACACTTGTTCCGAGCTTGGTGGAAGGAACTGAGATTGCCTTCAGTTGGATTTGCCTTCCAAGAGGCAAAGGCAAGTTGTTTCAGGGCAACTGCCTCACCACAAGATTCAGTGTACCATGGATGGGAGGATGGGTAAGACAACTGAAGACGAGATGGGATCAATCTGTGCATGAGAAAGAGCAGTTTGCTTTGGAAGAATTCCCAGGAAGAATTGATGTCAGAGGCAACAGAGATGGGAGACCAGTCCAGGTGATTGATGGCTGCTTGCAGACCATGCCAGTCAGCCTGAGTGAAATGCCAGACTCGTCGGCGCTGAGGAGGCTCTCTGAGAATGGCCAGAGAGATGTCCATTTTAACAAGCACATGATCAGAAGAACCGATTGGAGCAGAAGAAGAGCAGCAGACATTTGCAGGGAAGTTTGTCATAACCAAGTCTAGAAGAGAAGATACTCCATTGACTGAGATCTGGGTCGGGAAATTGACAGATTGTGTCAGTCCCAGTGAGTCACAGAAGTCCTTTGCTGAGGTGCCATGGCTGGAGAGAGGAACCCACACCCAGCCAGCTGGCATGATGACAGTTGAAGTCGCCACATATGAGGAAGAGAGAGTTTGGATGAGTTGATAGAAGTTGGTCCATGTTGTCCGACAGCGAAATGTAAATGGAGTCATCACTGCTTGGAGGATGGTACAGAACACATATGAACAAAAGGTGGGAGCAGAGAGGAAGCCATAGCCAGAGGTACTCCTGGGGGTGAGGAGGAGAGAGGGCAGTGCAAGGAGAGTGAGGAAGAGAGTTGTCGAGAAGATTAATTTTTAAAACGCAGACACACAATACGCACGTACTGTATGTTATTGTTCGCACGGACAGACACACCCGATCGCTTAACCCTGTTTCACTTCGCGAGCGCAGGGTAATGACACAGGTGAT
The DNA here is from genome assembly GCF_964187855.1 of Myxine glutinosa. Classification (NCBI taxonomy): domain Eukaryota; kingdom Metazoa; phylum Chordata; class Myxini; order Myxiniformes; family Myxinidae; genus Myxine; species Myxine glutinosa. Next base: position 7,031,475 of record NC_136261.1, on the reverse strand, counting down.
AATTTACTTTGTGTGTAGCGTCAAAGATCCCAATGTGTTCACAGAGTGATCATACAGGTTACTGCACCAAAAGCTTATTTCGGATGTCTAATAAATAAAGAAGAAATAAGCACATCTGACACTAGGCCGAGGCTTCAGACTTTGGCACGCTCACGAGGCTGCACCGTCGAAGAAACTGTTCCAACCCGTCTTATTTTGGCTTTCTACTAGTATGTCATAACACATCCTTCGTGCACATTCTTGGGACTAATGTCACCGTTGCCTCACTGTTAGCCGACCGTTGCCTCACTGGAACTCCCTCCTCAGATGAATATGGACCTCAAAAATAAAGACTTTACAATACAGAAATTCCAAGAGCATAAAGAATATCTGCCAACCGATGAGGTTCAAAATCAAACCAAGGAGAGTGAGGGTATGAGGACACTCACACTTTGCGAAAAGCTGCTCTGATATCCACCACCTGCTTTGGTTCTGGAGCTTCTACACACACACACACACACACACACACACACACACACGCACGCACGCACGCACGCACACACACACACACACACACCCATTGAGGTTTTGGATAATAAGGAAAATTATGTATTTAATAATTAAATTAAAATGATCAATTTTTATGTTTTATGAACAAACAACATCGCTGAGAGGCAAGTCACTTTCCTATGAGGTACCTTGTCTGGATTTGATTACCAACCTGACTATAAACTGTCATCCTGGTTCATCACAAGGGAACAAGGGACGTTAAGCCGAGTGTCCTCTCTGCTGGCAATAACAAATTCTCTGCTAGCAAATTTCAGAGGGATAGACAGCTTTGATCATTTCGGTGTCTTTTGGGTCTTCGGGGTCTTTTGGGTTATCATGGTGTTTTGGGTCTTCAGGGGCATTTGGGTCTTCAGGGCCATTTAGGTATTCAGGGTCTTTTGGATCCTCTGGGCCTTTAAGGGTATTTTGGTGCTTTGGGGGTCTTTGGGGTCTTTTGGGTCTTCAGGGCCATTTGGATCCTCTCACCCTTTAAAGGTATTTTGGGTCTTTGGGGTGTTTTGGGTCTTCGGGGTCTTTGTGGTCTTCAGGGTCTTTTGGGTCTTCGGTGCCTTAAGGGGCTTTTGGGTCTTAAGGGTCCTTTGGTTCCTCTGGGTCTTCAAGGGTCTTTGCGGTATTTTTGTTATTCAGGGTATTCAAGGGTCTTTTGGGTCTAAAGGATCTTTTGAGTCTAAAGGGTCTTTGGGGTCTTCAGGGTGTTTTGCGTCTTCAGGGTCTTTTGGGTCCTTTAGGTCTTCGGGATGTTTTGGGTCATGTGGTCGTTTTGGGTAGTCTGGGTGTTTTGGGTCTTCGGATGTTTTGGGTATTCGGGGTGTTTTGGGTCTTTGGGGTATTTTGGGTCTTCGGGGTGTTTTGGGTCTTCAGTGCCATTTGGGTCTTTGGGTCTTTTGGATACTCTGGGCCTTTAAGGGTATTTTGATGTCTTTGGGGTCTTCTGGGTCTTTTGGGTCTTAAGGATCTTTTTGTTCCTCTGAGTCTTCAAGAATATTCTGGTTCTTTGAATTGTTTTGGGTCTTCGGGATGTTTTGGGTCTGCGGGGTCTTTTTGGATAATTGGGGTGTTTTGGGTATTTTGGGTGTTTTGGGTCTTCGGGGTGTTTTGGGTCTTCGGTGTGTTTTGGGTCTTCGGGGTCTTTTGGGTCTTTAAGGGTATTTTGGGTCTTTGGGGTCTTTGGGATCTTTTGGTTCTTCAGGGGCTTTTGGTTCCTCTGGGTCTTTAAGGGTCTTTGGGATATTTTGGTTATTCGGGGTATTCAAGGGTCTTTTGGGTCTTCAGGGTGTTTTGGGTCTTCAGGGTCTTTTAGGTCTTCGGGGTGTTTTGGGTCCTCATGGTCTTTTTTGGTACTCTGGGTGTTTTGGGTCTTTGGGGTGCTTTGGGTATTCGGGGTGTTTTGGGTCTTTGGGGGGTCTTTGGGGTGTTTTGCATCTTCATTGTGTTTTGGGTCTTCGGTGTGTTTTGGGTATTCGGTGTGTTTTGGGTCTTCGGGGTCTTTTGGGTCTTTTGGATCCTTTTGGGCCTTTAAGGGTATTTTGGGTCTTTTGGGTCTTTGGGGTCTTCAGGATCTTTTGGTTCTTCAGGGGCTTTTGGTTCCTCTGGGTCTTTAAGGGTCTTTGGGATATTTTGGTTATTCGGGGTATTCAAGGGTCTTTTGGGTCTTCAGGGTGTTTTGGGTCTTCAGGGTCTTTTAGGTCTTCGAGGTGTTTTGGGTCCTCGTGGTCTTTTTTGGTACTCTGGGTGTTTTGGGTCTTTGGGGTGTTTTGGATCTTCGGGGTCTTCAGGATCTTTAGGTTCTTCAGGGGCTTTTGGGTCTTCAGGGTCTTTTGGATCATCTGGGCCTTTGACGGTATTTGGGTCTTTGGGGGTGTTTTGAGTCTTCAGGATCTTTAGGGTCTTAAGGATATTTGGGTCTTCAGGGTCATTTGGGTCTTCGGTGTCTCCACAGGGTTTTGGGTCTTAAAGGTCTTTTGGTTCCTCTGGGTCTTTAAAGGTATTTGGGGTATTTTGGTTCTTCTGGGTCTTTTGGGTCGTTTGGGTCTTCAGGGTCTTCAGGGTATTTTGGGGTCTTCAGGGCCTTGGTATGTTTTGGGTCTTTGGGGGTGTTTGGGGTCTTCAGTGCCATTTGGGTCTTCAGGGTCTTTTGGATCCTCTGGGCCTTCAAGGGTATTTTGGGTCTTTGGCATGTTTTGGTTCTTTGGGGTCTTTTGGGTCTTTGGTGTCTTCAGGGGCTTTTGGGTCTTAAGGATCTTTTGGTTCCTCTGGGTCTTGAAGAGTCTTTTGGGTCTAAAGGGTCTTCAGGGTGTTTTGGGTCTTCAGGGCATTTTGGGTCTTCTTTGTCTTTTGGGCCTTTGGGGTGTTTTGGGTCTTTGGGGTGTTTTGGGTCATCGGGGCGTTTTGGGTCTTCGGGGCATTTTGGGTCTTCGGGTGGTTTGTGTCTTTGGGGTATTTTGGGTCGTCAGTGTCATTTGGGTCTTCTGGGTCTTTTGTATCCTCTGTGCCTTTAAGGGTATTTTAGGTCTTTGGGGTGTTTTGGGTCTTCAGGGTCTTTGGGGTCTTCAGGGTATTTTGGGTCTTCAGGGGCTTTTGTGTCTTGAGGGCCTTTTGCTTCCTCTGAGTCTTTAAGAATATTTTGGGTCTTTGGGATGTTTTGGGTCTTCAGGGTGTTTTTGGTCTTCAGGGTGTTTTTGGTCTTCATGGTATTTTGGGTCTTTGGGGTATTTTGGGTCTTCAGTGCCATTTCGGTCTTTGGGGTCTTTTGGATCCTCTGGGCCTTTAACAGTATATTGGGTCTTTGGGGTGTTTTGGGTCTTCGGGTCTTTGGGGTCTTCGGGTTCTTTGGGGTTTTGGGGTCTTCAGGGGCTTTTGGGTCTTAAATGGTGTTTTGGTTCCTCTGAGTCTTTTAGAATATTTTGGGTCTTTGGGGTGTTTTGGGTCGTCGGGGTCTTTTGGGTCTTCAGGGTTTTGGGTCTTCGGTGTCTTTTTAGGTCTTCGGGTGTTTTGGGTCTTTTTGGTCTTTGGGGTGTTTGGGGCTTTTGGGTCTTAAGGGTCTTTTGGTTCCTCTGAGTCTTTAAGGGTATTTTGGGTCTTTGGGGTCTTCAGGGTCTTTTGGGTCCTCCAGGTCTTTTGGATGTATGGGATGTTTTGGGTCTTTGGTGTGTTTTGGGTCTTTGGGGTCTTTTGGATCCTATGGGCCTTTAAGGGTATTTTGGGTCTTTGGGGTGTTTTGGGTCTTCTGTGTGTTTTTAGTCTTCAGTGCCATTTGGGTCGTCGTGGTCTTTTGGATCCTATGGGCCTTTAAGTGTATTTTGGGTCTTTGGGGTGTTTTGGGTCTTCAAGGTATTTGGGGTCTTCAGGGTCATCAGGGTTTAAGGGTCTTTTGGTTCCTCTGAGTATTTAATAAAATTTTGTGTCTTTGGGGGTCTTCTGGATATTTTGGGTCTTCAGGGTGCTTTGGGTCTTTGGGGCCTTTTTGGGTCTTTGGGGTCTTTTTGGGACTTCAGGGTCTTTTGCATCTTCAGGGTCTTTTGGGGTCTTCAGCGTGTTTTGGGTCTTCAGGGTGTTTGGGTCTTCAGGGTCTTCAGGGTGTTTTGGGTTTTTTGGGGTATTTTGGGTCTTCAGTGCCATTTGGGTCTTTGGGGTCTTTTGGATCCTCTGGGCCTTTAAGGGTATTTTGGGTATTTTTGGGGTGTTTTGGGTCTTCGGGGTCTTTGGGGTCTTCAGAGTCTTTTGGGTCTTCAGGGGCTTTAAGGGTCTTTTGATTCCTCTGAATCTTTAAGAATAGTTTGGGTCTTTGGGGTGTTTTGGGTCTTTGGGGTATTTTGGGTATTTTCGGTCTTCAGGGTCTTTTAAGTCTTCAGGGTGTTTTGGGTCTTTTGGGTCTTCGGGGCCATTTGGGTCTTCATGGTCTTTTGGATCCTCAGAGCTTTTGAGGGTAATTTGGGTATTTGGGGTCTTCAGTGTATTTTGGGTCTTCAGGGTATTTTGGGTCTTCAGGGTATTTTGGCTTTTCAGGGTATTTTGGGTTTTCAGGGTATTTTGGGTCTTCAGGGTATTTAAGGGTCTTTAAGGGTATTTTGGGTCTTTAAGGGTATTTTGGGTCTTTGGGTCTTCAGTGCTATTGGGTATTCAGGGTCTTTTGGATCCTATGGGCCTTTAAGGGTATTTTGGGTCTTCAGGGTCCTTTGGGGTCTTCATGGTCCTTTGGGTCTTCAGGGGCTTTTGGGTATTAAGGGTCTTTTGGGTCGTCTTGGGTCTTTGGGGTGTTTTAGGTCCCCGGGGTATTTTGGGTCTTCGGGGTGTTTTGGGTCTTCAGGGTCTTTTGGGTTTTGGGGTGTTTTGGATCCTCTGGGCCTTTAAGGGTATTTTGGATCTTTGGGGTGTTTTGGGTCTTTGGGGCTTTTGAATCTTATGGGTCTTAAGGGTCTTTTGGGGTCTTCAGGGTGTTTTGGGTCTTCAGGGTGTTTTGGGTCTTTGGGGTGTTTTGGGTCTTCGGGGTCTTTTTGGATCTTTGGGATGTTTTGGGTCGTCGGGGTGTTTTGGCTCTTTGAGGTCTTTTGGGTCTTCGTGGTGTTTTGGGTGTTTTGGGTCTTTAGTGCCATTTGGGTCTTCAGGGTCTTTTGGGTCCTCTGGGCCTTTAAGGGTATTTGGAGTCTTTGGCGTGTTTTGGGTCTTCGGGGTCTTTTGGGTCTTCAGGGGCTTTTGGGTTTTAAGGGTCTTTTAGTTCCTCTGAGTCTTTAAGAATAGTTTGGGTCTCAGGGTGTTTTGAGTCTGTGGGGTATTTTGGGTCTTCAGGGTGTTTTGGGTCTTCGGGGTCTTTTGGGTCTTCAGTGCCATTTGGGTCTTCGGGGTCTTTTGGATGCACTGGGCCTTTAAGGGTATTTTGGGTCATTGGGGTGTTTTGGGTCTTCGGGGTCTTTGGGTATAAAATATATCAATATAGATTGCCTCATTGTTAGCCAACCGTTGCGTCACTGAAACTCCCTCCTCAGATGAAGCTGGACCTCAAAAAGAAAGACTTTACAATACAGGTTTGCCTAGAACGAGAGCATTTTTCATCATCAAAGTGAACATGCAACTACATCAAGGTAAGTGAAGACCAATGATAATGGATCGGGGAGCAGTTCCTCCACAGACCTTCCACCAGCAGCTCGAAAGTCCAGCTATCAAACTTCTCCTTGAGCATGACCTCACAGCGATAGCTGCCTGCGAAACTCTCTTTGGCCTCCATCACCCTCATCTCAAACGTGTACACCTAAAGGTTTTGGAGGTGATGCGGGATAATGGTGAGGAGCACATTTACACATGTTAGAGTGGGGTTGCAGTTAGTATTTACTTTGTGAGTATTAGCATCTTCCCTAACACTTGGGATCAAAAGATTCCTGGAAATCAGGCAAACAGGAGGAATCATTTCATTGTTTACACCAAAGCTCCTCCATGAGCCTCGATCTCTAAAAATGTAAATTTAAAAGTTACTAACCTATAAACTACATATTAAAACTTGTTTTTAACCTGTAGACGACCTTTTAACCTGTAAACTACATTCTCTAAAATTTTGAAATTACTTCTTTTTTTTTACATTTCTTTTAATTGTAAATAATTTAAACTTAAACGTTACAAATCTATAAGCTACATGTTAAAAATTATTTTTAACATATAAATAACTTTTTTTTTTTTAAATGAATTTTTTTTTAATATATACATTTATTTTAATTGTTAACAATTAAAATTTAAACGATACAAACCTAGTTTACACATTAAAACTTATTTTTAACAACATTTTTATTTCTGAAAATTGTAAATTAATTAAAATACATTTTTAATTTATACATTAATTTTAATTGCAAACAATTAAAATCTAAAACGTTACAAACCTGTAAACAACGTATTTAAACTCGTTTTTTAAATTAAAATTTAAAGTAAAATTTCATATTTTATTTGAATTGTAAATTTTAAAATTTTAATAGATAAATAAAATAATAAAAATAATAAAATAAATAATAATAAAAATTAAATAAAATTAATTAAAATTAAAATTAACGAGGAATAGAGAGGGTCAAGAGCTTGTGGAGCTGGTGGCGAGGAATGTGTTGTTAAATTTGGTTGGCGAACGAGGAATAGAGAGGGTCAAGAGCTGGTGGAGCTGGTGGCGAGGAATGTGTTGGTAAATTTGGTTGGTGAACGAGGAATAGAGAGGGTCAAGAGCTGGTGGCGAGGAATGTGTTGTTAAATTTGGTTGGTGAACGAGGAATAGAGAGGGTCAAGAGCTGGTGGAGCTGGTGGTGAGGAATGTGTTGGTAAATTTGGTTGGTGAATGAGGAATAGAGAGGGTCAAGAGCTGGTGGAGCTGGTGGTGAGCAATGTGTTGTTAAATTTGGTTGGCGAACGAGGAATAGAGAGGGTCAAGAGCTGGTGGAGCTGGTGGCGAGGAATGTGTTGTTAAATTTGGTTGGCGAACGATGAATAGAGAGGGTCAAGAGCTGGTGGTGAGCAATGTGTTGTTAAATTTGGTTGGCGAACGATGAATAGAGAGGGTCAAGAGCTGGTGGAGCTGGTGGCGAGGAATGTGTTGTTAAATTTGGTTGGCGAACGATGAATAGAGAGGGTCAAGAGCTGGTGGAGCTGGTGGCGAGGAATGTGTTGTTAAATTTGGTTGGCGAACGAGGAATAGAGAGGGTCAAGAGCTGGTGGAGCTCGTGGTGAGGAATGTGTTGTTAAATTTGGTTGGTGAACGAGGAATAGAGAGGGTCAAGAGCTGGTGGCGAGGAATGTGTTGTTAAATTTGGTTGGTGAACGAGGAATAGAGAGGGTCAAGAGCTGGTGGAGCTGGTGGTGAGGAATGTGTTGTTCAATTTGGTTGGTGAATGAGGAATAGAGAGGGTCAAGAGCTGGTGGAGCTGGTGGCGAGGAATGTGTTGTTAAATTTGGTTGGCGAACGATGAATAGAGAGGGTCAGGAGCTGGTGGTGAGCAATGTGTTGTTAAATTTGGTTGGTGAACGATGAATAGAGAGGGTCAAGAGCTGGTGGAGCTGGTGGTGAGGAATGTGTTGTTAAATTTGGTTGGTGAACGAGGAATAGAGAGGGTCAAGAGCTGGTGGAGCTGGTGGCGAGGAACGTGTTGTTAAATTTGGTTGGCGAACGATGAATAGAGAGGGTCAAGAGCTGGTGGTGAGCAATGTGTTGTTAAATTTGGTTGGCGAACGATGAATAGAGAGGGTCAAGAGCTGGTGGAGCTGGTGGCGAGGAATGTGTTGTTAAATTTGGTTGGCGAATGATGAATAGAGAGGGTCAAGAGCTGGTGGCGAGGAATGTGTTGTTAAATTTGGTTGGTGAACGAGGAATAGAGAGGGTCAAGAGCTGGTGGAGCTGGTGGCGAGGAATTGGATGGCCATAATTGGTTCATTCTTTCAAAAGCGGGAAAGCCACAAGGTTACCTATAGGAGTGAACAGCACAGAATAGAACTGGATTTGGTGGTGGTAAGGAAGCGACACTTGTGAAGGGTTAATGATTGTAAGGCAGTGGCGGGTGAGCATGTTACCACCCAGCACAAACCTGTGGTGATTGTGGTGAGGATGAAGAAAAGGTGGGAGGTGAAGAGCAGGAGTTGCAAGATTATTAGATGGGGGAAGTGCAGGGAAAACGTTACCGTAGAGTACAAGGAGAGGATGAGGGCCAGGTATGAGCAACTTAGCGAAGAAGCAGAAGGTTGTAGCGGTTACCGCTGGATGCACACAATCGCCTTGCACCGGCCAGAACAAGGCCAGACGTGCCTCTCCCGGGCATGCCCGGACTCACTGTTCCCGGGCACGCCCGAACCTCCCGGGCATACCCGGTCTCGTCTTTCCCGGGCATGTCCGCTATCGCCTTTTCAGGGCTCGCCCAGAGCGTCCGGGCATGCCCGCTATCGCCTTTCCTGGGCTCGCCCAGAGCGCCCGGGCACGCCCGCTATCGCCTTTCCAGTGCTCGTCCAGAGCGCCCGGGCACGCCCAGCCTCGACTTGCCAGGCCGCAGCCAAACACGCCCGGGCAGGTCCAGACTCGCCTTTCCAAGGCTCGCCCTTGACACCCGGGCATGCCCGGTATAGCTTTTGCCGGGCAAACTTCCCGACATAAATGTGTATATATATTGCTGCCTGATAAACGGGCTTGTGAGAATACCTGAGCTGTTTTGTTTCAATAAAGCAACTCGGACGAATTCCGTCTTTGGTCGCGTCAATTCTTTCGACTCGCGTTGGAGCGCAGTTCCTTCATTGGTGACCCCGCCCGTTCACGGCTTTCGTCGACCACAAGCCGTTGGTCTACGCAATGGCTAAGGTCACGGAGCCGTGGTCGGCCCGCCAGCAGCGCCACCTCTCCGCCGTGTCAGAGTTCACCACGGACATCCGGCACGTCGCCGGCAAAGACAACGCCGTGGCCGACTGTCTTTCTCGGGCCAGCGCGAATGCGGTCCACCTCGGCGTGGAATTCGCGCTCATGGCGGCCGACCAGACCACCGACGCCTCGGTGCAGGCACTCTGTGCGGCGGACACGGGCCTCCGCCTGGCCGACATTCCCTTCGCGGGCACTGTCCTGCTCTGCGACGTCTCCCAGGGCCAGCCTCGCCCCATCGTGCCCGTTTCCTGGCAGCGCCACATCTTCGCCTCCATCCACGGCCTTTCTCACCCGGGCCGGAAAGCTTCTCAGAAGCTGGTGTCGGCGCGTTTCGTCTGGCACGGCCTTCGACGAAACATCCGGGACTGGGCCAACGCCTGCACGGCCTGCCAGCGGGTCAAGGTCCACCGCCACACCCAGGCCCCGCTGGCACCTTTCGCCGTGCCTGAACGGCGTTTCGACCACGTCCACGTGGACGTGGTGGGTCCCCTGCCCCCCTCGCGGGGGTTCACCCACCTGCTCACCATGGTGGACAGGACCACCAGGTGGCCGGAGGCCGTGCCCCTCGCCTCCACCACCACCGCCGACATGGCGCAGGCGTTCATCGCCACCTGGGTCGCGCGCTTCGGCGCACCAGCGGACATCTCGTCCGACCGCAGCCCACAGTTCACGTCTGAGCTTTGGGGCGCGGTCGCCCGTTTGTTGGGGGTCACGCTGCACCGCACCACGGCCTACCACCCCCAAGCCAACGGGTTGTGCGAGCGGTTTCACCGCTCCATGAAGGCCGCACTCATGGCCGGCCTTCAGGACGACGGTTGGGCCGACCGGCTGCCGTGGGTCCTTTTGGGCCTTCGCACGGCCCCCAAGGAAGACCTCCAGGCGTCCGCCGCCGAGCTCGTCTACGGCCAGCCGCTCCGCGTCCCGGGCGAATTCGTGCCCGACGCTACCAGTCCCTGGTCCGCCGCTCGCCAGCGCTCGGACCTCCAGGAGGCCGCCCGACGATTTGCCCCCGTGCCGACGTCCCGCCACGGTGGCCCCCAGTCCTACGTCCCCCCGGCGCTTCGCACAGCGGAGTACGTCTTTGTGCGTCATGACGCGCACCGGCGGCCACTCCGGCCGCCGTACGACGGGCCCTTCCGGGTCCTGCGACGGGGCGACAAGTCTTTCATCGTCGACTTCGGCGGCCGGCCGGACCGGATTTCTGTGGACCGCCTCAAACCGGCGCACATGGACGTCGACCGACCACCACGGTTGGCCCTTCCTCCGCGGCGAGGCCGCCCCCCGTCCACAGTTCCCCCCGCTCGACCACCCACCACCACGTCGGACCCCTCCCCACGACCCTCCAGGGGTCACTTCGGCCGGGTCATCCGGACCCCCCTTAAATTGACCCTGCCGGTGCAGGTCGATTCTGGAGGGGCGTGTGTAGCGGTTACCGCTGGATGCACACAATCGCCTTGCACCGGCCAGAACACGGCCAGACGCGCCTCTCCCGGGCATGCCCGGACTCACTGTTCCTGGGCACGCCCGAACCTCCCGGGCACGCCCGGTCTCGTCTTTCCCGGGCATGCCCGCTCTCGCCTTTCCAGGGCTCGCCCAGAGCGTCTGGGCATGCCCGCTATCGCCTTTCCAGGGCTCGCCCAGAGCGCCCGGGCACGCCCGCTATCGCCTTTCCAGTGCTCGTCCAGAGCGCCCGGGCACGCCCAGCCTCGACTTGCCAGGCCGCAGCCAAACACGCCCGGGCAGGTCCAGACTCGCCTTTCCAAGGCTCGCCCTTGACACCCGGGCATGCCCGGTATAGCTTTTGCCGGGCAAACTTCCCGACATAAATGTGTATATATATTGCTGCCCGATAAACGGGCTTGTGAGAATACCTGAGCTGTTTTGTTTCAATAAAGCAACTCGGACGAATTCCGTCTTTGGTCGCGTCAATTCTTTCGACTCGCGTTGGAGCGCAGTTCCTTCAAGGTTTGGAAAAAGAGAGGAAGAAGTACAGAGAGGCATTTAGGGGAATTGCAGAAGTGTTGTGTGGAAGGACGTCAGGAAAGGGTGCATCGTCGAGGGATAAAAACCAGGTATGGTGGACGGAGGAAGTAGCAAAGGCAGTTGGTGAAAAGGAGGTTTGGAAGAGGATAGAGAAGTTCAAGGATAGAGGGAGGCAGCCGGATACAGGTTCATAAACATTATGAACCTGTAAACTACATTTAAAATTTAAACGTTATGAACCTGTAAACTACATTTAAAATTTAAACGTTATGAACCTGTAAACTACATTTAAAATTTTAACGTTATGAACCTGTAAACTACATAAAAATTTTTAACGTTATGAACCTGTAAACTACATTTAAAATTTTAACGTTAGGAACCTGTAAACAACATTTAAAATTTAAACACTATGAACCTGTAAACTACATTTAAAATTTACACGTTATGAATCTGTAAACTACATTTAACATTTAAGCGTTATGAACCTGTAAATTACATTTCTAATCTATACGTTATGAACCTGTAAACTACATTTAAAATTTCAATGTTTTGAACCTGTAAACTACATTTAAATTTAAACGTTATGAACCTGTAAACTACATTTAAAATTCAAACGTTATGAACCTAAAAAATACATTTAAAATTTAAACATTATGAACCTGTAAACGACATTTAAAATTTAAGCGTTATGAACCTGTAAACGACATTCACATTTTAAACGTTCTGAACCTGTAAACTACATTTAGATTTACACGTTCTTAATCTGTAAACTACATTTAACACTTAAGCGTTATGAACCTGTGAATTAAATTTATAATTTATACGTTATGAACCTGTAAACGATATTTAAAATTTAAACATTATGAACCTGTAAACGACATTTAAAATTTAAGCGTTATGAACCTGTAAACTACATTTAAAATTTAACCATTATGAACCTGTAAACTACATTTAAATTTAAACGTTATGAACCTGTAAACTACATTTAAAATTTAACCATTATGAACCTGTAAACTACATTTAAAATTTACACGTTATGAACCTGTAAACTACATTTAAAATTTAACCATTATGAACCTGTAAATTACATTTCTAATTTATACGTTATGAACCTGTAAACTACATTTAAAATTGCAATGTTTTGAACCTGTAAACTACATTTAAATTTAAACGTTATGAACCTGTAAACTACATTTAAAATTTAAACGTTATGAACCTGTAACCTACATTTAAAATTTTCACGTTATGAACCTGTAAACTACATTTAAAATTTAACCATTATGAACCTGTAAACTACATTTAAATTTAAACGTTATGAACCTGTAAACTACATTTAAAATTTAAACGTTATGAACCTGTAAACTACATTTAAAATTTAAACGTTATGAACCTGTAAACTACATTTAAAATTTAAACGTTATGAACCTGTAACCTACATTTAAAATTTTCACGTTATGAACCTGTAAACTACATTTAAAATTTAACCATTATGAACCTGTAAACTACATTTAAATTTAAACGTTATGAACCTGTAAACTACATTTAAAATTTAACCATTATGAACCTGTAAACTACATTTAAATTTAACCATTATGAACCTGTAAACTACATTTAAAATTTAAACGTTATGAACCTGTAACCTACATTTAAAATTTTCACGTTATGAACCTGTAAACTACATTTAAAATGTAACCATTATGAACCTGTAAACTACATTTAAATTTAAACGTTATGAACCTGTAAACTACATTTAAAATTTAAACGTTATGAACCTGTAAACTACATTTAAAATTTAAACGTTCTGAACCTGTAAACTACATGAAATTTTTTCACTTAATGTTCATTTTTTTCTTGAAAACAATTACAATTTTGATGTGACAAACTTGTAAATTACTCTTTTTTAAAACTTTTTTTATCAAGCCTTAATTTTGTATTTCATTTAAATTGTATAATATATGAAAATTTTGAAGTTACGAATCTGTAAGCACAACCACAAACCTATACTCAACACAACCTGCTTGTGTAAAGAGAACCATTGCCCACCTTGGTATTACGGTCGAAAGTTTCCGTGAGCTTGAGGTGCGTTCCCACCTTGCTGGCCAAGTCCATCCATTTTCCCTTGAACCAGCGCACGGAGGGCTTGCGGGACAGCAGCTCAGACTGTACTCGTGCCACAAAGGCGAGCTCACCTCCTGGGGACCGGTAAACAGGGGTCTGTGTGGGTGTTTGTGTGGCTGGCAAGATGGTCTTGAGGTGTGCACACTCCTCTCTGAGCTGTCTATCCTGCGTTTGAACCCCAATCCGGCTGTAGATTATCATCCTCGAGTTTATCGCCAGCACTCTGAATGAATCATTAATACATCCCCTAACCCACAGGGGGCACTGCATCAGCGGCACAACCACGTTCCCAGCAAAATTATGCTCCTCGGCACCTTGTACTGAATATGAAAGGAGAAACCGATCTGTTAGAAGAAACCAAGGTCAGTGTGGTTTACAATGGGGTTTACAATGGGGTTTATAATGGGGGTTTACAATGTTAGAAAGAAGAAACCATGGTCAGTGTGGTTTACAATGCGGGTTTACAATGGGGGTTTACAATGTTAGAAAGAAGAAACCATGGTCAGTGTGGTTTACAATGGGGGTTTACAATGTTAGAAAGAAGAAACCATGGTCAGTGTGGTTTACAATGGGGGTTTACAGTGTTAGAAAGAAGAAACCATGGTCAGGGTGGTTTACAATGGGGGTTTACAATGGGGGTTTACAATGTTAGAAAGAAGAAACCATGGTCAGTGTGGTTTACAATGGGGGTTTACAATGGGGGTTTACAATGTTAGAAAGAAGAAACCATGGTCAGTGTGGTTTACAATGCGGGTTTACAATGGGGGTTTACAATGTTAGAAAGAAGAAACCATGGTCAGTGTGGTTTACAATGGGGGTTTACAATGGGGGTTTACAATGTTAGAAAGAAGAAACCATGGTCAGTGTGGTTTACAATGGGGGTTTACAATGTTAGAAAGAAGAAACCATGGTCGGTGCGCTTTACAATGGGGGTTTACAATGTTAGAAAGAAGAAACCATGGTCAGTGTGGTTTACAATGGGGGTTTACAGTGTTAGAAAGAAGAAACCATGGTCAGTGTGGTTTACAATGGGGGTTTACAATGGGGGTTTACAATGTTAGAAAGAAGAAACCATGGTCAGTGTGGTTTACAATGGGGGTTTACAATGGGGGTTTACAATGTTAGAAAGAAGAAACCATGGTCAGTGTGGTTTACAATGCGGGTTTACAATGGGGGTTTACAATGTTAGAAAGAAGAAACCATGGTCAGTGTGGTTTACAATGGGGGTTTACAATGGGGGTTTACAATGTTAGAAAGAAGAAACCATGGGCAGTGTGGTTTACAATGGGGGTTTACAATGGGGGTTTACAATGTTACAAAGAAGAAACCATGGTCAGTGTGGTTTACAATGGGGGTTTACAATGGGGGTTTACAGTGGGGGTTTACAATGGGGGTTTACAGTGTTAGAAAGAAGAAACCATGGGCAGTGCGGTTTACAATGGGGGTTTACAATGGGGGTTTACAATGGGGGTTTACAATGTTAGAAAGAAGAAACCATGGTCGGTGCGCTTTACAATGGGGGTTTACAATGTTAGAAAGAAGAAACCATGGTCAGTGTGGTTTACAATGGGGGTTTACAATGTTAGAAAGAAGAAACCATGGGCAGTGTGGCTTACAATGGGGGTTTACAATGTTAGAAAGAAGAAACCATGGGCAGTGTGGTTTACAATGGGGGTTTACAGTGTTAGAAAGAAGAAACCATGGTCAGTGTGGTTTACAATGGGGGTTTACAATGGGGGTTTACAATGTTAGAAAGAAGAAACCATGGTCAGTGTGGTTTACAATGGGGGTTTACAATGTTAGAAAGAAGAAACCATGGTCAGTGCGGTTTACAATGGGGGTTTACAGTGTTAGAAAGAAGAAACCATGGTCAGTGTGGTTTACAATGGGGGTTTACAATGGGGGTTTACAATGTTAGAAAGAAGAAACCATGGTCAGTGCGGTTTACAATGGGGGTTTACAATGTTAGAAAGAAGAAACCAAGGTCAGTGCGGTTTACAATGGGGGTTTACAGTGTTAGAAAGAAGAAACCATGGGCAGTGTGGTTTACAATGGGGGTTTACAATGGGGGTTTACAATGTTAGAAAGAAGAAACCATGGTCGGTGCGGTTTACAATGGGGGTTTATAATGGGGGTTTACAATGTTAGAAAGAAGAAACCATGGTCAGTGCGGTTTATAATGGGGGTTTACAATGGGGGTTTACAATGTTAGAAAGAAGAAACCATGGTCAGTGTGGTTTACAATGGGGGTTTACAATGGGGGTTTACAATGTTAGAAAGAAGAAACCATGGGCAGTGTGGTTTACAATGGGGGTTTACAATGGGGGTTTACAATGTTACAAAGAAGAAACCATGGTCAGTGTGGTTTACAATGGGGGTTTACAATGGGGGTTTACAGTGGGGGTTTACAATGGGGGTTTACAGTGTTAGAAAGAAGAAACCATGGGCAGTGCGGTTTACAATGGGGGTTTACAATGGGGGTTTACAATGGGGGTTTACAATGTTAGAAAGAAGAAACCATGGTCGGTGCGCTTTACAATGGGGGTTTACAATGTTAGAAAGAAGAAACCATGGTCAGTGTGGTTTACAATGGGGGTTTACAATGTTAGAAAGAAGAAACCATGGGCAGTGTGGCTTACAATGGGGGTTTACAGTGTTAGAAAGAAGAAACCATGGTCAGTGCGGTTTACAATGGGGGTTTACAATGTTAGAAAGAAGAAACCATGGGCAGTGTGGTTTACAATGGGGGTTTACAATGGGGGTTTACAATGGGGGTTTACAATGGGGGTTTACAATGTTAGAAAGAAGAAACCATGGTCAGTGTGGTTTACAATGGGGGTTTACAATGGGGGTTTACAATGTTAGAAAGAAGAAACCATGGGCAGTGTGGTTTACAATGGGGGTTTACAATGGGGGTTTACAATGTGGGTTTACAATGGGGGTTTACAATGGGGGTTTACAATGTTAGAAAGAAGAAACCATGGGCAGTGTGGTTTACAATGGGGGTTTACAATGTTAGAAAGAAGAAACCATGGTCAGTGTGGTTTACAATGGGGGTTTACAATGGGGGTTTACAATGTGGGTTTACAATGGGGGTTTACAATGGGGGTTTACAATGTTAGAAAGAAGAAACCATGGTCAGTGCGGTTTACAATGGGGGTTTACAATGTTAGAAAGAAGAAACCATGGTCGGTGTGGTTTACAATGGGGGTTTACAATGTTAGAAAGAAGAAACCATGGTCAGTGTGGTTTACAATGGGGGTTACAATGGGGGTTTACAATGGGGGTTTACAATGTTAGAAAGAAGAAACCATGGTCGGTGCGGTTTACAATGGGGGTTTACAATGTTAGAAAGAAGAAACCAAGGGCAGTGTGGTTTACAATGGGGGTTTACAATGGGGGTTTACAATGTTAGAAAGAAGAAACCATGGGCAGTGCGGTTTACAATGGGGGTTTACAATGTTAGAAAGAACAAACCATGGGCAGTGTGGTTTACAATGGGGGTTACAATGTTAGAAAGAAGAAACCATGGTCGGTGCGGTTTACAATGGGGGTTTACAATGTTAGAAAGAACAAACCATGGTCAGTGCGGTTTACAATGGGGGTTACAATGTTAGAAAGAAGAAACCATGGTCAGTGCGGTTTACAATGGGGATTTACAATGTTAGAAAGAAGAAACCATGGTCGGTGTGGTTTACAATGGGGGTTTACAATGTTAGAAAGAAGAAACCATGGTCAGTGTGGTTTACAATGGGGGTTTACAATGTTAGAAAGAAGAAACCATGGTCGGTGCGGTTTACAATGGGGGTTTATAATGTTTGAAAGAAGAAACCATGGGCAGTGTGGTTTACAATGGGGGTTTACAATGTTAGAAAGAACAAACCATGGTCAGTGCGGTTTACAATG
Source organism: Myxine glutinosa (assembly GCF_964187855.1). Lineage (NCBI taxonomy): Eukaryota > Metazoa > Chordata > Myxini > Myxiniformes > Myxinidae > Myxine > Myxine glutinosa. The sequence goes on along the minus strand of NC_136261.1, from coordinate 7,014,557 downwards.
GGGGTTTATAATGTTTGAAAGAAGAAACCATGGGCAGTGCGGTTTACAATGGGGGTTACAATGGGGGTTTACAATGGGGGTTTACAATGTTAGAAAGAAGAAACCATGGTCGGTGCGGTTTACAATGGGGGTTTACAATGTTAGAAAGAAGAAACCAAGGGCAGTGTGGTTTACAATGGGGGTTTACAATGGGGGTTTACAATGTTAGAAAGAAGAAACCATGGGCAGTGCGGTTTACAATGGGGGTTTACAATGTTAGAAAGAACAAACCATGGGCAGTGTGGTTTACAATGGGGGTTTACAATGGGGGTTTACAATGTTAGAAAGAACAAACCATGGGCAGTGTGGTTTACATTGGGGGTTTACAATGGTGGTTTACAATGTTAGAAAGAAGAAACCATGGTCAGTGCGGTTTACAATGGGGGTTTACAATGTTAGAAAGAAGAAACCATGGGCAGTGCGGTTTACAATGGGGGTTTACAATGGGGGTTTACAATGTGGGTTTACAATGTTAGAAAGAAGAAACCATGGTCATTGTGGTTTACAATGGGGGTTACAATGTTAGAAAGAAGAAACCATGGTCAGTGTGGTTTACAATGGGGGTTTACAATGTGGGTTTACAATGTTAGAAAGAAGAAACCATGGTCATTGTGGTTTACAATGGGGGTTTACAATGTTAGAAAGAAGAAACCATGGGCAGTGTGGTTTACAATGTTAGAAAGAAGAAACCATGGGCAGTGTGGTTTACAATGGGGGTTTACAATGTTAGAAAGAAGAAACCATGGGCAGTGTGGTTTACAATGGGGGTTTACAATGGGGGTTTACAATGGGGGTTTACAATGGGGGTTTACAATGTTAGAAAGAACAAACCATGGGCAGTGTGGTTTACAATGGGGGGTTACAATGGGGGTTTACAATGTTAGAAAGAAGAAACCATGGTCAGTGCGGTTTACAATGGGGGTTTACAATGTTAGAAAGAAGAAACCATGGGCAGTGCGGTTTACAATGGGGGTTTACAATGGGGGTTTACAATGTGGGTTTACAATGTTAGAAAGAAGAAACCATGGTCATTGTGGTTTACAATGGGGGTTACAATGTTAGAAAGAAGAAACCATGGTCAGTGTGGTTTACAATGGGGGTTTACAATGTGGGTTTACAATGTTAGAAAGAAGAAACCATGGTCATTGTGGTTTACAATGGGGGTTTACAATGTTAGAAAGAAGAAACCATGGGCAGTGTGGTTTACAATGGGGGTTTACAATGTTAGAAAGAAGAAACCATGGGCAGTGTGGTTTACAATGGGGGTTTACAATGTTAGAAAGAAGAAACCATGGGCAGTGTGGTTTACAATGGGGGTTTACAATGGGGGTTTACAATGGGGGTTTACAATGGGGGTTTACAATGTTAGAAAGAAGAAACCATGGTCAGTGCGGTTTACAATGGGGGTTTACAATGTTAGAAAGAAGAAACCATGGTCAGTGTGGTTTACAATGGGGGTTTACAATGTTAGAAAGAAGAAACCATGGGCAGTGTGGTTTACAATGGGGGTTTACAATGTTAGAAAGAAGAAACCATGGGCAGTGTGGTTTACAATGGGGGTTTACAATGGGGGTTTACAATGGGGGTTTACAATGGGGGTTTACAATGTTAGAAAGAAGAAACCATGGGCAGTGTGGTTTACAATTGGGGTTTACAATGTGGGTTTACAATGTTAGAAAGAAGAAACCATGGTCATTGTGGTTTACAATGGGGGTTTACAATGTTAGAAAGAAGAAACCATGGTCAGTGCGGTTTACAATGGGGGTTTACAATGTTAGATAGAAGAAACCATGGGCAGTGCGGTTTACAATGGGGGTTTACAGTGTTAGAAAGAAGAAACCATGGGCAGTGCGGTTTACAATGGGGGTTTACAATGTTAGAAAAAAGAAACCATGGTCAGTGCGGTTTACAATGGGGGTTTACAATGTTAGAAAGAAGAAACCATGGGCAGTGTGGTTTACAATGGGGGTTACAATGTTAGAAAGAAGAAACCATGGTCAGTGTGGTTTACAATGGGGGTTTACAATGTTAGAAAGAAGAAACCATGGGCAGTGTGGTTTACAATGGGGGTTTACAATGTTAGAAAGAAGAAACCATGGGCAGTGCGGTTTACAATGGGGGTTTACAATGGGGGTTTACAATGGGGGTTTACAATGTTAGATAGAAGAAACCATGGTCAGTGTGGTTTACAATGGGGGTTTACAATGTTAGAAAGAAGAAACCATGGGCAGTGCGGTTTACAATGGGGGTTTACAATGTTAGAAAGAAGAAACCATGGTCAGTGTGGTTTACAATGGGGGTTTACAATGTTAGAAAGAAGAAACCATGGTCAGTGTGGTTTACAATGGGGGTTTACAATGGGGGTTTACAATGGGGGTTTACAATGTTAGATAGAAGAAACCATGGTCAGTGTGGTTTACAATGGGGGTTTACAATGTTAGAAAGAAGAAACCATGGGCAGTGTGGTTTACAATGGGGGTTTACAATGTTAGAAAGAAGAAACCATGGGCAGTGTGGTTTACAATGGGGGTTTACAATGGGGGTTTACAATGGGGGTTTACAATGTTAGAAAGAAGAAACCATGGGCAGTGTGGTTTACAATGGGGGTTTACAATGTTAGAAAGAAGAAACCATGGGCAGTGTGGTTTACAATGGGGGTTTACAATGTTAGAAAGAAGAAACCATGGGCAGTGCGGTTTACAATGGGGGTTTACAATGTTAGAAAGAAGAAACCATGGGCAGTGCGGTTTACAATGGGGGTTTACAATGTTAGAAAGAAGAAACCATGGTCAGTGTGGTTTACAATGGGGGTTTACAATGTTAGAAAGAAGAAACCATGGGCAGTGCGGTTTACAATGGGGGTTACAATGTTAGAAAGAAGAAACCATGGTCAGTGTGGTTTACAATGGGGGTTACAATGTTAGAAAGAAGAAACCATGGGCAGTGCGGTTTACAATGGGGGTTTACAATGTTAGAAAGAAGAAACCATGGGCAGTGTGGTTTACAATGGGGGTTACAATGTTAGAAAGAAGAAACCATGGGCAGTGTGGTTTACAATGGGGGTTACAATGTTAGAAAGAAGAAACCATGGTCAGTGCGGTTTACAATGGGGGTTTACAATGTTAGAAAGAAGAAACCATGGTCAGTGTGGTTTACAATGGGGGGTTTACAATGTTAGAAAGAAGAAACCATGGTCAGTGTGGTTTACAATGGGGGTTTACAATGTTAGAAAGAAGAAACCATGGGCAGTGTGGTTTACAATGGGGGTTACAATGTTAGAAAGAAGAAACCATGGGCAGTGTGGTTTACAATGGGGGTTTACAATGTTAGAAAGAAGAAACCATGGGCAGTGTGGTTTACAATGGGGGTTTACAATGTTAGAAAGAAGAAACCATGGGCAGTGTGGTTTACAATGGGGGTTTACAATGTTAGAAAGAAGAAACCATGGGCAGTGTGGTTTACAATGGGGGTTTACAATGTTAGAAAGAAGAAACCATGGGCAGTGTGGTTTACAATGGGGGTTTACAATGGGGGTTTACAATGGGGGTTTACAATGTTAGAAAGAAGAAACCATGGGCAGTGTGGTTTACAATGGGGGTTTACAATGGGGGTTTACAATGGGGGTTTACAATGTTAGAAAGAAGAAACCATGGTCAGTGCGGTTTACAATGGGGGTTTACAATGTTAGAAAGAAGAAACCATGGGCAGTGTGGTTTACAATGGGGGTTTACAATGTTAGAAAGAAGAAACCATGGGCAGTGTGGTTTACAATGGGGGTTTACAATGTTAGAAAGAAGAAACCATGGGCAGTGTGGTTTACAATGGGGGGTTTACAGTGTTAGAAAGAAGAAACCATGGTCGGTGTGGTTTACAATGGGGGTTTACAATGGGGGGTTTACAGTGTTAGAAAGAAGAAACCATGGGCAGTGTGGTTTACAATGGGGGTTTACAGTGGGGGTTTACAATGGGGGTTTACAATGTTAGAAAGAAGAAACCATGGTCAGTGCGGTTTACAATGGGGGTTTACAATGTTAGAAAGAAGAAACCATGGGCAGTGTGGTTTACAATGGGGGTTTACAATGTTAGAAAGAAGAAACCATGGGCAGTGTGGTTTACAATGGGGGTTTACAATGGGGGTTTACAATGGGGGTTTACAATGTTAGATAGAAGAAACCATGGTCAGTGTGGTTTACAATGGGGGTTTACAATGTTAGAAAGAAGAAACCATGGGCAGTGTGGTTTACAATGGGGGTTTACAATGTTAGAAAGAAGAAACCATGGGCAGTGCGGTTTACAATGGGGGTTTACAATGTTAGAAAGAAGAAACCATGGGCAGTGTGGTTTACAATGGGAGTTTACAATGGGGGTTTACAATGGGGGTTTACAATGGGGGGTTACAATGTTAGAAAGAAGAAACCATGGGCAGTGTGGTTTACAATGGGGGTTTACAATGTTAGAAAGAAGAAACCATGGGCAGTGTGGTTTACAATGGGGGTTTACAATGTTAGAAAGAAGAAACCATGGTCAGTGTGGTTTACAATGGGGGTTTACAATGTTAGAAAGAAGAAACCATGGGCAGTGTGGTTTACAATGGGGGTTTACAATGGGGGGTTACAATGTTAGAAAGAAGAAACCATGGGCAGTGTGGTTTACAATGGGGGTTTACAATGTTAGAAAGAAGAAACCATGGTCAGTGTGTTTTACAATGGGGGTTTACAATGGGGGTTTACAGTGTTAGAAAAAAGAAACCATGGGCAGTGTGGTTTACAATGGGGGTTTACAATGTTAGAAAGAACAAACCATGGGCAGTGTGGTTTACAATGGGGGTTTACAATGGGGGTTTACAATGGGGGGTTACAATGTTAGAAAGAAGAAACCATGGGCAGTGTGGTTTACAATGGGGGTTTACAATGTTAGAAAGAAGAAACCATGGTCAGTGTGGTTTACAATGGGGGTTTACAATGTTAGAAAGAAGAAACCATGGTCAGTGTGGTTTACAATGGGGGTTTACAATGGGGGTTTACAGTGTTAGAAAGAAGAAACCATGGGCAGTGTGGTTTACAATGGGGGTTTACAATGTTAGAAAGAACAAACCATGGTCGGTGTGGTTTACAATGGGGGTTTACAATGTTAGAAAGAAGAAACCATGGGCAGTGTGGTTTACAATGGGGGTTTACAATGGGGGTTTACAATGTTAGAAAGAAGAAACCATGGTCAGTGTGGTTTACAATGGGGGTTTACAATGGGGGTTTACAATGTTAGAAAGAAGAAACCATGGGCAGTGCGGTTTACAATGGGGGTTTACATTGTTAGAAAGAAGAAACCATGGTCAGTGTGGTTTACAATGGGGGTTTACAATGTTAGAAAGAAGAAACCATGGGCAGTGTGGTTTACAATGGGGGTTTACAATGTTAGAAAGAAGAAACCATGGGCAGTGTGGTTTACAATGGGGGTTTACAATGTTAGAAAGAAGAAACCATGGTCAGTGCGGTTTACAATGGGGGTTTACAATGTTAGAAAGAAGAAACCATGGGCAGTGTGGTTTACAATGGGGGTTTACAATGTTAGAAAGAAGAAACCATGGGCAGTGTGGTTTACAATGGGGGTTTACAATGGGGGTTTACAATGGGGGTTTACAATGTTAGAAAGAAGAAACCATGGGCAGTGTGGTTTACAATGGGGGGTTTACAGTGTTAGAAAGAAGAAACCACGGTCGGTGTGGTTTACAATGGGGGTTTACAATGTTAGAAAGAAGAAACCATGGGCAGTGTGGTTTACAATGGGGGTTTACAATGGGGGTTTACAATGGGGGTTTACAATGTTAGAAAGAAGAAACCATGGTCAGTGCGGTTTACAATGGGGGTTTACAATGTTAGAAAGAAGAAACCATGGGCAGTGTGGTTTACAATGGGGGTTTACAATGTTAGAAAGAAGAAACCATGGGTAGTGTGGTTTACAATGGGGGTTTACAATGGGGGTTTACAATGGGGGTTTACAATGGGGGGTTACAATGTTAGAAAGAAGAAACCATGGGCAGTGTGGTTTACAATGGGGGTTTACAATGTTAGAAAGAAGAAACCATGGGCAGTGTGGTTTACAATGGGGGTTTACAATGTTAGAAAGAAGAAACCATGGTCAGTGTGGTTTACAATGGGGGTTTACAATGTTAGAAAGAAGAAACCATGGGCAGTGTGGTTTACAATGGGGGTTTACAATGGGGGTTTACAATGGGGGGTTACAATGTTAGAAAGAAGAAACCATGGGCAGTGTGGTTTACAATGGGGGTTTACAATGTTAGAAAGAAGAAACCATGGTCAGTGTGGTTTACAATGGGGGTTTACAATGGGGGTTTACAGTGTTAGAAAAAAGAAACCATGGGCAGTGTGGTTTACAATGGGGGTTTACAATGTTAGAAAGAACAAACCATGGGCAGTGTGGTTTACAATGGGGGTTTACAATGGGGGTTTACAATGGGGGGTTACAATGTTAGAAAGAAGAAACCATGGGCAGTGTGGTTTACAATGGGGGTTTACAATGTTAGAAAGAAGAAACCATGGTCAGTGTGGTTTACAATGGGGGTTTACAATGTTAGAAAGAAGAAACCATGGTCAGTGTGGTTTACAATGGGGGTTTACAATGGGGGTTTACAGTGTTAGAAAGAAGAAACCATGGGCAGTGTGGTTTACAATGGGGGTTTACAATGTTAGAAAGAACAAACCATGGTCGGTGTGGTTTACAATGGGGGTTTACAATGTTAGAAAGAACAAACCATGGTCGGTGTGGTTTACAATGGGGGTTTACAATGTTAGAAAGAAGAAACCATGGGCAGTGTGGTTTACAATGGGGGTTTACAATGGGGGTTTACAATGTTAGAAAGAAGAAACCATGGTCAGTGTGGTTTACAATGGGGGTTTACAATGGGGGTTTACAATGTTAGAAAGAAGAAACCATGGGCAGTGCGGTTTACAATGGGGGTTTACAATGTTAGAAAGAAGAAACCATGGTCAGTGTGGTTTACAATGGGGGTTTACAATGTTAGAAAGAAGAAACCATGGGCAGTGTGGTTTACAATGGGGGTTTACAATGTTAGAAAGAAGAAACCATGGGCAGTGTGGTTTACAATGGGGGTTTACAATGTTAGAAAGAAGAAACCATGGTCAGTGCGGTTTACAATGGGGGTTTACAATGTTAGAAAGAAGAAACCATGGGCAGTGTGGTTTACAATGGGGGTTTACAATGGGGGTTTACAATGTTAGAAAGAAGAAACCATGGTCAGTGTGGTTTACAATGGGGGTTTACAATGGGGGTTTACAATGTTAGAAAGAAGAAACCATGGTCAGTGCGGTTTACAATGGGGGTTTACAATGTTAGAAAGAAGAAACCATGGTCATTGTGGTTTACAATGGGGGTTTACAATGGGGGTTTCCAATGTTAGAAAGAAGAAACCATGGTCAGTGTGGTTTACAATGGGGGTTTACAATGGGGGTTTACAATGTTAGAAAGAAGAAACCATGGTCAGTGCGGTTTACAATGGGGGTTTACAATGTTAGAAAGAAGAAACCATGGGCAGTGTGGTTTACAATGGGGGTTTACAATGGGGGTTTACAATGTTAGAAAGAAGAAACCATGGTCAGTGTGGTTTACAATGGGGGTTTACAATGGGGGTTTACAATGTTAGAAAGAAGAAACCATGGTCAGTGCGGTTTACAATGGGGGTTTACAATGTTAGAAAGAAGAAACCATGGTCATTGTGGTTTACAATGGGGGTTTACAATGGGGGTTTCCAATGTTAGAAAGAAGAAACCATGGTCAGTGCGGTTTACAATGGGGGTTTACAATGTTAGAAAGAAGAAACCATGGTCAGTGCGGTTTACAATGGGGGTTTACAATGGGGGTTTACAATGTTAGAAAGAAGAAACCATGGTCAGTGTGGTTTACAATGGGGGTTTACAATGGGGGTTTACAATGTTAGAAAGAAGAAACCATGGTCAGTGCGGTTTACAATGGGGGTTTACAATGTTAGAAAGAAGAAACCATGGTCAGTGTGGTTTACAATGGGGGTTTACAATGGGGGTTTACAATGTTAGAAAGAAGAAACCATGGTCAGTGTGGTTTACAATGGGGGTTTACAATGTTAGAAAGAAGAAACCATGGTCAGTGCGGTTTACAATGGGGTTTTACAATGTTAGATAGAAGAAACCATGGGCAGTGCGGTTTACAATGGGGTTTACAGTGTTAGAAAGAAGAAACCATGGGCAGTGTGGTTTACAATGGGGGTTTACAATGTTAGAAAGAAGAAACCATGGGCAGTGCGGTTTACAATGGGGGTTTACAATGTTAGAAAGAAGAAACCATGGTCAGTGCGGTTTACAATGGGGGTTTACAATGGGGGGTTACAATGTTAGAAAGAAGAAACCATGGTCAGTGTGGTTTACAATGGGGGTTTACAATGTTAGAAAGAAGAAACCATGGGCAGTGCGGTTTACAATGGGGGTTTACAATGTTAGAAAGAAGAAACCATGGGCAGTGTGGTTTACAATGGGGGTTTACAATGTTAGAAAGAAGAAACCATGGGCAGTGTGGTTTACAATGGGGGTTTACAATGTTAGAAAGAAGAAACCATGGGCAGTGTGGTTTACAATGGGGGGTTTACAGTGTTAGAAAGAAGAAACCATGGGCAGTGTGGTTTACAATGGGGGTTTACAATGGGGGTTTACAATGTTAGAAAGAAGAAACCATGGGCAGTGTGGTTTACAATGGGGGTTTACAATGGGGGTTTACAATGTTAGAAAGAAGAAACCATGGTCAGTGTGGTTTACAATGGGGGTTTACAATGGGGGTTTACAGTGTTAGAAAGAAGAAACCATGGTCAGTGCGGTTTACAATGGGGGTTTACAATGTTAGAAAGAAGAAACCATGGGCAGTGTGGTTTACAATGGGGGTTTACAATGTTAGAAAGAAGAAACCATGGGCAGTGTGGTTTACAATGGGGGTTTACAATGTTAGAAAGAAGAAACCATGGTCAGTGCGGTTTACAATGGGGGTTTACAATGTTAGAAAGAAGAAACCATGGGCAGTGTGGTTTACAATGGGGGTTTACAATGTTAGAAAGAAGAAACCATGGTCAGTGCGGTTTACAATGGGGGTTTACAATGTTAGAAAGAAGAAACCATGGGCAGTGTGGTTTACAATGGGGGTTTACAATGTTAGAAAGAAGAAACCATGGGCAGTGTGGTTTACAATGGGGGGTTACAATGTTAGAAAGAAGAAACCATGGGCAGTGTGGTTTACAATGGGGGTTTACAATGTTAGAAAGAAGAAACCATGGGCAGTGTGGTTTACAATGGGGGTTTACAATGTTAGAAAGAAGAAACCATGGGCAGTGTGGTTTACAATGGGGGTTTACAATGTTAGAAAGAAGAAACCATGGGCAGTGCGGTTTACAATGGGGGTTTACAATGTTAGAAAGAAGAAACCATGGGCAGTGTGGTTTACAATGGGGGTTTACAATGTTAGAAAGAAGAAACCATGGTCAGTGTGGTTTACAATGGGGGTTTACAATGGGGGTTTACAATGGGGGGTTACAATGTTAGAAAGAAGAAACCATGGGCAGTGTGGTTTACAATGGGGGTTTACAATGTTAGAAAGAAGAAACCATGGTCAGTGTGGTTTACAATGGGGGTTTACAATGTTAGAAAGAAGAAACCATGGTCAGTGTGGTTTACAATGGGGGTTTACAGTGTTAGAAAGAAGAAACCATGGGCAGTGTGGTTTACAATGGGGGTTTACAATGTTAGAAAGAACAAACCATGGTCGGTGTGGTTTACAATGGGGGTTTACAGTGTTAGAAAGAAGAAACCATGGGCAGTGCGGTTTACAATGGGGGTTTACAATGGGGGTTTACAATGTTAGAAAGAAGAAACCATGGGCAGTGTGGTTTACAATGGGGGCTTACAATGTTAGAAAGAAGAAACCATGGGCAGTGTGGTTTACAATGGGGGCTTACAATGTTAGAAAGAAGAAACCATGGTCAGTGTGGTTTACAATGGGGGTTTACAATGTTAGAAAGAAGAAACCATGGGCAGTGTGGTTTACAATGGGGGTTTACAATGTTAGAAAGAAGAAACCATGGGCAGTGTGGTTTACAATGGGGGTTTACAATGGGGGTTTACAATGTTAGAAAGAAGAAACCATGGTCAGTGTGGTTTACAATGGGGGTTTACAATGGGGGTTTACAATGTTAGAAAGAAGAAACCATGGTCAGTGCCGTTTACAATGTTAGAAAGAAGAAACCATGGTCAGTGTGGTTTACAATGGGGGTTTACAATGTTAGAAACAAGAAACCATGGGCAGTGTGGTTTACAATGGGGGTTACAATGTTAGAAAGAAGAAACCATGGGCAGTGTGGTTTACAATGGGGGTTTACAATGGGGGGTTACAATGTTAGAAAGAAGAAACCATGGTCATTGTGGTTTACAATGGGGGTTTACAATGTTAGAAAGAAGAAACCATGGTCATTGTGGTTTACAATGGGGGTTTACAATGTTAGAAAGAAGAAACCATGGTCAGTGCGGTTTACAATGGGGGTTTACAATGTTAGAAAGAAGAAACCATGGTCATTGTGGTTTACAATGGGGGTTTACAATGTTAGAAAGAAGAAACCATGGTCAGTGTGGTTTACAATGGGGGTTTACAATGTTAGAAAGAAGAAACCATGGGCAGTGTGGTTAACAATGGGGGTTTACAATGGGGGTTTCCAATGTTAGAAAGAAGAAACCATGGTCAGTGTGGTTTACAATGGGGGTTTACAATGTTAGAAAGAAGAAACCATGCTCAGTGTGGTTTACAATGGGGGTTTACAATGTTAGAAAGAAGAAACCATGGTCAGTGTGGTTTACAATGGGGGTTTACAATGTTAGAAAGAAGAAACCAAGGTCAGTGTGGTTTACAATGGGGGTTTACAATGTTAGAAAGAAGAAACCATGCTCAGTGTGGTTTACAATGGGGGTTTACAATGTTAGAAAGAAGAAACCAAGGTCAGTGTGGTTTACAATGGGGGTTTACAATGTTAGAAAGAAGAAACCAAGGTCAGTGTGGTTTACAATGGGGGTTTACAATGTTAGAAAGAAGAAACCAAGGTCAGTGTGGTTTACAATGGGGGTTTACAATGGGGGTTTACAATGTTAGAAAGAAGAAACCAAGGTCAGTGTGGTTTACAATGGGGGTTTACAATGTTAGAAAGAAGAAACCAAGGTCAGTGTGGTTTACAATGGGGGTTTACAATGTTAGAAAGAAGAAACCAAGGTCAGTGTGGTTTACAATGGGGGTTTACAATGTTAGAAAGAAGAAACCATGGTCAGTGTGGTTTACAATGGGGGTTTACAATGTTAGAAAGAAGAAACCAAGGTCAGTGTGGTTTACAATGGGGGTTTACAATGTTAGAAAGAAGAAACCATGCTCAGTGTGGTTTACAATGGGGGTTTACAATGGGGGTTTACAATGTTAGAAAGAAGAAACCAAGGTCAGTGTGGTTTACAATGGGGGTTTACAATGTTAGAAAGAAGAAACCAAGGTCAGTGTGGTTTACAATGGGGGTTTACAATGTTAGAAAGAAGAAACCATGCTCAGTGTGGTTTACAATGGGGGTTTACAATGTTAGAAAGAAGAAACCAAGGTCAGTGTGGTTTACAATGGGGGTTTACAATGTTAGAAAGAAGAAACCAAGGTCAGTGTGGTTTACAATGGGGGTTTACAATGTTAGAAAGAAGAAACCAAGGTCAGTGTGGTTTACAATGGGGGTTTACAATGGGGGTTTACAATGTTAGAAAGAAGAAACCAAGGTCAGTGTGGTTTACAATGGGGGTTTACAATGTTAGAAAGAAGAAACCAAGGTCAGTGTGGTTTACAATGGGGGTTTACAATGTTAGAAAGAAGAAACCAAGGTCAGTGTGGTTTACAATGGGGGTTTACAATGTTAGAAAGAAGAAACCATGGTCAGTGTGGTTTACAATGGGGGTTTACAATGTTAGAAAGAAGAAACCAAGGTCAGTGTGGTTTACAATGGGGGTTTACAATGTTAGAAAGAAGAAACCATGCTCAGTGTGGTTTACAATGGGGGTTTACAATGGGGGTTTACAATGTTAGAAAGAAGAAACCAAGGTCAGTGTGGTTTACAATGGGGGTTTACAATGTTAGAAAGAAGAAACCAAGGTCAGTGTGGTTTACAATGGGGGTTTACAATGGGGGTTTACAATGTTAGAAAGAAGAAACCAAGGTCAGTGTGGTTTACAATGGGGGTTTACAATGTTAGAAAGAAGAAACCATGGTCAGTGTGGTTTACAATGGGGGTTTACAATGGAGGTTTACAATGTTAGAAAGAAGAAACCAAGGTCAGTGTGGTTTACAATGGGGGTTTACAATGTTAGAAAGAAGAAACCAAGGTCAGTGTGGTTTACAATGGGGGTTTACAATGTTAGAAAGAAGAAACCATGCTCAGCGTGGTTTACAATGGGGGTTTAGAATGGGGGTTTACAATGTTAGAAAGAAGAAACCATGCTCAGTGTGGTTTACAATGGGGGTTTACAATGGGGGTTTACAGTGTTAGAAAGAAGAAACCAAGGTCAGTGTGGTTTACAATGGGGTTTACAATGTTAGAAAGAAGAAACCATGGTCAGTGTGGTTTACAATGGGGGTTTACAATGTTAGAAAGAAGAAACCAAGGTCAGTGTGGTTTACAATGGGGGTTTACAATGTTAGAAAGAAGAAACCAAGGTCAGTGTGGTTTACAATGGGGGTTTACAGTGTTAGAAAGAAGAAACCATGGTCAGTGTGGTTTAGAATGGGGGTTTACAGTGTTAGAAAGAAGAAACCATGCTCAGTGTGGTTTACAATGGGGGTTTACAATGTTAGATAGAAGAAACCATGCTCAGTGTGGTTTGCAATGGGGGTTTACAATGTTAGAAAGAAGAAACCATGGGCAGTGTGGTTTACAATGGGGGTTTACAATGTTAGAAAGAAGAAACCATGGGCAGTGTGGTTTACAATGGGGGTTTACAATGTTAGAAAGAAGAAACCATGGGCAGTGTGGTTTACAATGGGGGTTTACAATGGGGGTTTACAATGTTAGATAGAAGAAACAATGGTCGGTGTGGTTTACAATGGGGGTTTACAATGTTAGATAGAAGAAACCATGGTCAGTGTGGTTTACAATGGGGGTTTACAATGGGGGTTTACAATGTTAGAAAGAAGAAACCATGGGCAGTGTGGTTTACAATGGGGGTTTACAATGTTAGAAAGAAGAAACCATGGGCAGTGTGGTTTACAATGGGGGTTTACAGTGGGGGTTTACAATGGGGGTTTACAATGTTAGATAGAAGAAACCATGGTCGGTGCGGTTTACAATGGGGGTTTACAATGTTAGAAAGAAGAAACCATGGGCAGTGTGGTTTGCAATGGGGGTTTACAATGGGGGTTTACAATGGGGGTTTACAATGTTAGATAGAAGAAACAATGGTCGGTGTGGTTTACAATGGGGGTTTACAATGTTAGATAGAAGAAACCATGGTCAGTGTGGTTTACAATGGGGGTTTACTATGGGGGTTTACAATGTTAGAAAGAAGAAACCATGGTCAGTGTAGTTTACAATGGGGGTTTACAATGTTAGAAAGAAGAAACCATGGGCAGTGTGGTTTACAATGGGGGTTTACAATGTTAGAAAGAAGAAACCATGGTCAGTGTGGTTTACAATGGGGGTTTACAGTGGGGGTTTACAATGGGGGTTTACAATGTTAGATAGAAGAAACCATGGTCGGTGCGGTTTACAATGGGGTTTACAATGTTAGAAAGAAGAAACCATGGGCAGTGTGGTTTGCAATGGGGGTTTACAATGGGGGTTTACAATGGGGGTTTACAATGTTAGATAGAAGAAACCATGGTCGGTGTGGTTTACAATGGGGGTTTACAATGGGGGTTTACAATGTTAGAAAGAAGAAACCATGGTCAGTGTGGTTTACAATGGGGGTTTACAATGTTAGATAGAAGAAACCATGGTCAGTGTGGTTTACAATGGGGGTTTACAATGGGGGTTTACAATGTTAGAAAGAAGAAACCATGGGCAGTGTGGTTTACAATGGGGGTTTACAATGTTCGAAAGAAGAAACCATGGTCAGTGTGGTTTACAATGGGGGTTTACAATGTTAGAAAGAAGAAATCATGGTCGGTGTGGTTTACAATGGGGGTTTACAATGTTAGATAGAAGAAACCATGGTCAGTGTGGTTTACAATGGGGGTTTACAATGGGGGTTTACAATGTTAGATAGAAGAAACCATGGTCGGTGCGGTTTACAATGGGGGTTTACAATGTTAGAAAGAAGAAACCATGGGCAGTGTGGTTTGCAATGGGGGTTTACAATGGGGGTTTACAATGGGGGTTTACAATGTTAGATAGAAGAAACCATGGTCGGTGTGGTTTACAATGGGGGTTTACAATGTTAGATAGAAGAAACCATGGTCAGTGTGGTTTACAATGGGGGTTTACAATGGGGGTTTACAATGTTAGAAAGAAGAAACCATGGGCAGTGTGGTTTACAATGGGGGTTTACAATGTTAGAAAGAAGAAACCATGGGCAGTGTGGTTTACAATGGGGGTTTACAATGTTAGAAAGAAGAAACCATGGGCAGTGTGGTTTACAATGGGGGTTTACAATGGGGGTTTACAGTGTTAGAAAGAAGAAACCATGGGCAGTGTGGTTTACAATGGGGGTTTACAATGTTAGAAAGAAGAAACCATGGGCAGTGTGGTTTACAATGGGGGTTTACAGTGTTAGAAAGAAGAAACCATGGGCAGTGTGGTTTACAATGGGGGTTTACAATGTTAGATAGAAGAAACCATGGTCAGTGTGGTTTACAATGGGGGTTTACAATGGGGGTTTACAATGTTAGAAAGAAGAAACCATGGGCAGTGTGGTTTACAATGGGGGTTTACAATGTTAGAAAGAAGAAACCATGGGCAGTGTGGTTTACAATGGGGGTTTACAATGTTAGAAAGAAGAAACCATGGGCAGTGTGGTTTACAATGGGGGTTTACAATGGGGGTTTACAGTGTTAGAAAGAAGAAACCATGGGCAGTGTGGTTTACAATGGGGGTTTACAATGTTAGAAAGAAGAAACCATGGGCAGTGTGGTTTACAATGGGGGTTTACAGTGTTAGAAAGAAGAAACCATGGGCAGTGTGGTTTACAATGGGGGTTTACAATGTAAGAAAGAAGAAACCATGGGCAGTGTGGTTTACAATGGGGGTTTACAATGGGGGTTTACAATGTTAGAAAGAAGAAACCATGGGCAGTGTGGGTTACAATGGCGGGTTTACAATGTTAGAAAGAAGAAACCATGGGCAATGTGGTTTACAATGGGGGTTTACAATGTTAGAAAGAACAAACCATGGGCAGTGTGGTTTACAATGGGGGTTTACAATGTTAGAAAGAACAAACCATGGGCAGTGTGGTTTACAATGGGGGTTTACAATGTTAGAAAGAACAAACCATGGGCAGTGTGGTTTACAATGGGGGTTTACAATGTTAGAAAGAACAAACCATGGGCAGTGTGGTTTACAATGGGGGTTTACAATGTTAGAAAGAAGAAACCATGGTCAGTGTGGTTTACAATGGGGGTTTACAATGGGGGTTTACAATGTTAGAAAGAACAAACCATGGTCGGTGTGGTTTACAATGGGGGTTTACAATGTTAGAAAGAAGAAACCATGGGCAGTGTGGTTTACAATGGGGGTTTACAATGTTAGAAAGAAGAAACCATGGTCGGTGCGGTTTACAATGGGGGTTTACAATGTTAGAAAGAAGAAACCATGGGCAGTGTGGTTTACAATGGGGGTTTACAATGTTAGAAAGAAGAAACCATGGTCGGTGCGGTTTACAATGGGGGTTTACAATGTTAGAAAGAAGAAACCATGGGCAGTGTGGTTTACAATGGGGGTTTACAATGGGGGTTTACAATGGGGGTTTACAATGTTAGAAAGAAGAAACCATGGTCGGTGCGGTTTACAATGGGGGTTTACAATGTTAGAAAGAAGAAACCATGGGCAGTGTGGTTTACAATGGGGGTTTACAATGTAAGAAAGAAGAAACCATGGTCGGTGCGGTTTACAATGGGGGTTTACAATGTTAGAAAGAAGAAACCATGGGCAGTGTGGTTTACAATGGGGATTTACAATGGGGGTTTACAATGGGGGTTTACAATGTTAGATAGAAGAAACCATGGTTAGTGTGGTTTACAATGGGGGTTTACAATGGGGGTTTACAATGTTAGATAGAAGAAACCATGGTTAGTGTGGTTTACAATGGGGGTTTACAATGTTAGAAAGAAGAAACCATGGGCAGTGTGGTTTACAATGGGGGTTTACAATGGGGGTTTACAATGTTAGATAGAAGAAACCATGGTTAGTGTGGTTTACAATGGGGGTTTACAATGTTAGAAAGAAGAAACCATGGGCAGTGTGGTTTGCAATGGGGGTTTACAATGGGGGTTTACAATGGGGGTTTACAATGTTAGATAGAAGAAACCATGGTTAGTGTGGTTTACAATGGGGGTTTACAATGGGGGTTTACAATGTTAGCAAAAAGAAACCATGGGCAGTGTGGTTTACAATGCCATGAAGTTTGGAAATAAGAAATCATGGACAAATTGGTCATGAAGGATTAATTAACAAAGAAAGTCAAAATTTCAAAATAAACAACATAAAAGGCGAAGTTTTTATGCCTCCGCCGACCAAGACGCCAGGGCGTCATGTTTTCTGGTTGTCTGTCCATCCGTCCGTCCGTTTTCGTTGCCGCGATAACTTAAGAACAGCTGGAGGGATTGACGTCAAACTCGGTACAGGTATGTAGAATGATGTACAGATTAACTGATTACATTTTGGGGTCAAGAGGTCAAAGGTCCTGTTAAGTAAAAATTCTGTTACCAACTAACTTGTGAACCAGTGATGGGATTTTCATCAAACTAATTATATGTATATATTATGATGCAAAGATGAACCGATTCGATTTTGGGGTCAAGAGGTCAAAGTTCAGAGGTTATGTTAAGTAAAAATATTTCGTTACCGCGATAACTTAAGAACGCCTGAAGGGATCTTAACCAAACTTGGTACAGGTATGTATAATGATGTAAGGATGCACTGATTATATTTTGGGGTCAAGAGGTCAAATGATGCAAAGATGAAGGAATTCCAGTTTGGGGTCAAGAGGTCAAAGGTCATGGAAAGTAAAAATTATTTTGTTACCTCAATAACTTAAGAACAGCTGAAGGGAACCAAGTCAAACTTGGTACAAGTATTATAATGATGTAAAGATAAACGTATTTGATTATGGAATCAAGAGGTCAAAGGTGAGAAGTCCGATAAGGTAACAATTCTGTTACTGCACTAACGTGTGAACCAGTGATTGGAGTTTCACCAAACTAGATGTATGTATATACAGACTTGGCATTTGATATGGAATATTTTTTTTGCGAGGGTCAACTTACTTTTCAAGATGACTTAGAACCAAAAGTTCATTGGAATTATGTTGAAATTATTCTAGATATTGTTAATGTGACCTTTAAAAAAAACAAAAACCACATTTGACATTTCTAAACAAATAAATTGATCCTTGAAAGTGATGTAAACTGATATCGAACTCAATTCATGGACAGTACTGTGTTAAACTTCTGTACGTTTTCCAGAAGTATCTCTTTATTTTGCACATTAGCCAAAAAAAAATTTCAACAAAACCAAAAGTTTAACTAGAACGGGCACTCGGTAGAGCGCATACCTTCGCCGCAGCTACTGTTCTGTACTTGGTAAAAATACGATTTTGACCTTTTCGTGACCTTGACCTTGACCTTTGACCCGATTGCTCCCAAAATCTAATCAAATGTGTCCCGTATAATAACCAATCATCCCACCAAATTTCATGCAATTCGGTTGAATACTTTTTGAGTTATGCGAATAACATACACACACACACACAGACATACAAACAAGGGTTATGACGTCAGAGTGTCATGTCGCATATCACAAGATTGGGCATTGAATTCTGAACATTTTGGCATTAGTTTCATACAAATTGGACACAAATTGACCGCGCTATGGTAAAAAGACGATTTTGACCTTTTCATGACCTTGACCTTGACCTTTGACCCGATCGATTCCAAAATCTAATCAAATGGTTCCCGGATAATAACCTATCATCCCACCAAATTTCATGCGAATCGGTTGAATACTTTTTGAGTTATGCGAATAACATACACACACACACACAGACATACAAATAACTAGAACGGGCACTCGGTAGAGCGCATACCTTCGCCGCAGCTACTGTTCTGTACTTGGTAAAAATACGATTTTGACCTTTTCGTGACCTTGACCTTGACCTTTGACCCGATTGCTCCCAAAATCTAATCAAATGTGTCCCGGATAATAACCAATCATCCCACCAAATTTCATGCAATTCGGTTGAATACTTTTTGAGTTATGCGAATAACATACACACACACACACAGACATACAAATAAATACACAGCGATCAAAACATAACCTTCCGCTTTTGCGAAGGTAATTACGACTGGGATTACGGACAGTAAAATTACAGTTCAGTACTTCGTGTAACCCCCACGAGCATTCAGGAGAGCACGTCCACGTTGAGGCATGCTGTTCACGAGATTTGCCAAGGTTTGGACAGGAATCACTTGCCATGCAGTGACAGGCCACTCCATATGCTCTACACCACGGTCAGCAAGAAAGTGTTGGATCATGCGAGCACGATGAGGCCGTGCATTGTCATCTTGGAAGACAAAGTTTCCTCTAAAGGCTGCACAAACAAATGGAAGCAATGTTTCTTCCAGAATGGCCCTGTGCTTGAACTGGTTCAGGTTTCCATTCAGAACAACCAGGTCACTTTTGCCCCCTGCATGAAAAGCAGCCCAAACGGTCACCCCACCACCCCCAGCTCGGAATCTTGGCACTATACAATCTTCGTTGTAGGCTTCATGCACTTGTCTGCGCACTCGGACGCGGCCATATTGACGATAGACCAGAAATCTAGACTTGTCACTGAAGATCACGTGATTCCAGTGTCCTGGCTGCCATTGATGGTGCTCTCTGGCCCACTGCAATCGGCGCTGGTGGTGTTGTCTGGTCAGACGTGGCTTTCTCAGGGGACGCCTGGCACGATAGCCTGCTTGAACCAGTCGTTGGTTGACTAGCCTTCTGGATACAGGCACATTTGTCAGTTGCTGCCACTCAGCCCTAAGCCGATTAGCTGACTTGGTACGGCCATTGCGGACTAACCGGTGCAGCTGGCGATCATCCCTCCTTGTGGTTCTGCGGGGACGTCCTGGCCTCGGTATTGGAGTAGGGACACCCCTCTGAGTATTTCGTTTCAGGATCTTTGACACCTGACCTTGAGTGATGCCATACTGCCGAGCAATAGCACGCTGTTTCATGCCGGAATTTCGCAAAGCCACCACTAAATGACAAACAGCATTGTCAAGTTGACGGACCATCTCCAGAGGAAGCGGCAATAACTTTTGTAGACGTGCAGCAGTTGTTTTCCACTAATACAGAATGCAACAACCCTTATATACCGGATTGTGAAGCCAATCGTCATATGTACCTGTCCGTACATTTTGTCACGCCACCTGTGATATTATCCTGTTATTGACTTCTTGCTGCGAAAGACAATCAGTGACATAATTCTTTCAACAAAGACATCACCGAAGGGTAAAAGAAACTCACCAGATTGATATACTGAGTTCAGAAAGTAAACCCAAGTCAAGAAAAAATATATATTCCATATTAAATGCCAAGTCTGTATTATGATGCAAAGATGAAATAATTAGATTTTGGCATCAAAGGTCAGAGGTCATGTCAGGTAATAAATGTGATATTTCAGAACAGCTGAATGGATTTAAATCAAACTTGGTACAAGTATGTATAATGATGTAATAATGTGGGCAGACGCATAATCTGTCGACGCCGTGACGTCGAAGAGTGCCGTTCTACTTTTTTTTTGGAAACTAAGAATGTAGTCTGAACGAGGAGGCCGTTTTGAAAAGTCAAACTCACCGACTTGGACGATCCCATTTTGTGGCTTTTCCAAGAAGAGTCCGGTGAGTTCCTGCCGATGCTCGCAAAAGTTATCTTCACCTCCACCCTCCTGCTCGAGCCTCGCTGACCCCACCTCCTCATCCGCCTCATTAACAGAAAGAGGGAGCATTTTCCCACCTCCGACTTGCTGCTCTTCCACTACTGACACACATCATCAAATGATTTTTGTTAAGGGCTGCTCTTCCACTACTGACCTCCCAAGAGACTCCAATTTTTTTAATGGAAAACTAAAGGTTTTCACAAAAATGAAGGGCTGTTTTGATGAGTTCTCTTAAGGTCTTGTCATTCTCAAGCTTTGATGAGACCCCTAAAAGCCTAGGTCTGCTCAAACTTTGAGGAGTCCCCCATTAAAGCCCAGTCCTGCTCAAGCTTTGAATAGTCCCCCATTAAAGCCCAATCCTGCTCAAGCTTTGAATAGTCCCCCATTAAAGCCCAGTCCTGCTCAAGCTTTGAATAGTCCCCCATTAAAGCCCAGGCCTACTCAAGCTTTGAATAGTCCCCCATTAAAGCCCAGTCCTGCTCAAGCTTTGAATAGTCCCCCATTAAAGCCCAGTCCTGCTCAAGCTTTGAATAGTCCCCCATTAAAGCCCAATCCTGCTCAAGCTTTGAATAGTCCCCTATTAAAGCCCAGTCCTGCTCAAGGTTTGAATAGTCCCCTATTAAAGCCCAGTCCTGCTCAAGCTTTGAATAGTCCCCCATTAAAGCCCAATCCTGCTCAAGCTTTGAATAGTCCCCCAATAAAGACCAGTCCTGCTCAAGCTTTGAATCGTCCCCCATTAAAGCCCAGCCCTGCTCAAGCTTTGAATAGTCCCCCAATAAAGACCAGTCCTGCTCAAGCTTTGAATAGTCCCCCATTAAAGCCCAATCCTGCTCAAGCTTTGATTAGTCCCCCATTAAAGCCCAATCCTGCTCAAGCTTTGAATAGTCCCCCATTAAACCCATTCCTGCTCAAGCTTTGAATAGTCCCCTATTGAAGCCCAGTCCTGCTCAAGCTTTGAATAGTCCCCTATTAAAGCCCAGTCCTGCTCAAGCTTTGAATAGCCCCCCATTAAAGCCCAGTCCTGCTCAAGCTTTGAATAGTCCCCCATTAAAGACCAATCCTGCTCAAGCTTTGAATAGTCCCCCATTAAAGACCAATCCTGCTCAAGCTTTGAGTAATCCCCCATTAAAGCCCAGTCCTGCTCAAGCTTTGAATAGTCCCCCATTAAAGCCCAATCCTGCTCAAACTTTGAATAGTCCCCGATTAAAGCCCAGTCCTGCTCAAGTTTTGAATAGTCCCCTATTAAAGCCCCGTCCTGCTCAAGCTTTGAATAGCCCCCATTAAAGCCCAGTCCTGCTCAAGCTTTGAATAGTCCCCCATTAAAGACCAATCCTGCTCAAGCTTTGAGTAGTCCCCCATTAAAGCCCAGTCCTGCTCAAGCTTTGAATAGTCCCCCATTAAAGCCTAGTCCTGCTCAAGTTTTGAATAGTCCCCTATTAAAGCCCCATCCTGCTCAAGCTTTGAATAGCCCCCATTAAAGCCCAGTCCTGCTCAAGCTTTGAATAGTCCCCCATTAAAGCCCAATCCTGCTCAAGCTTTGAATAGTCCCCCATTAAAGCCCAATCCTGCTCAAGCTTTGAATAGTCCCCCATTAAAGCCCAATCCTGCTCAAGCTTTGAATAGTCCCCCATTAAAGCCCAGTCCTGCTCAAGCTTTGAATAGGCCCCCATTAAAGCCCAGTCCTGCTCAAGCTTTGAATAGTCCCCTATTAAAGCCCAGTCCTGCTCAAGCTTTGAATAGTCCCCCATTAAACCCAATCCTGCTCAAGCTTTGAATAGTCCCCTATTAAAGCCAAGTCCTGCTCAAGCTTTGAATAGTCCCCAATTAAAGCCCAGTCCTGCTCAAGGTTTGAATAGTCCCCTATTAAAGCCCAATCCTGCTCAAGCTTTGAATAGTCCCCCATGAAAGCCCAATCCTGCTCAAGCTTTGAATAGTCCCCCATTAAAGCCCAATCCTGCTCAAGCTTTGAATAGTCCCCCATTAAAGCCCAATCCTGCTCAAGCTTTGAATAGTCCCCCATTAAAGCCCAATCCTGCTCAAGCTTTGAATAGTCCCCTATTAAAGCCCAGTCCTGCTCAAGGTTTGAATAGTCCCCTATTAAAGCCCAATCCTGCTCAAGCTTTGAATAGTCCCCCATTAAAGCCCAATCCTGCTCAAGCTTTGAATAGTCCCCCATTAAAGCCCAGTCCTGCTCAAGCTTTGAATAGTCCCCCATTAAAGCCCAGTCCTGCTCAAGCTTTGAATAGTCCCCTATTAAAGCCCAGTCCTGCTCAAGCTTTGAATAGTCCCCCATTAAAGCCCAGTCCTGCTCAAGGTTTGAATAGTCCCCTATTGAAGCCCAGTCCTGCTCAAGGTTTGAATAGTCCCCGATTAAAGCCCAGTCCTGCTCAAGCTTTGAATAGTCCCCCATTAAAGCCCAATCCTGCTCAAGCTTTGAATAGTCCCCCATTAAAGCCCAATCCTACTCAAGCTTTGAATAGTCCCCCATTAAAGTCCAATCCTGCTCAAGCTTTGAATAGTCCCCTATTAAAGCCCAGTCCTGCTCAATGTTTGAATAGTCCCCTATTAAAGCCCAGTCCTGCTCAAGCTTTGAATAGTCCCCCATTAAAGCCCAATCCTGCTCAAGCTTTGAATAGTCCCCCATTAAAGCCCAATCCTGCTCAAGCTTTGAATAGTCCCCCATTAAAGCCCAATCCTGCTCAAGCTTTGAATAGTCCCCTATTAAAGCCCAGTCCTGCTCAAGGTTTGAATACTCCCCTATTAAAGCCCAGTCCTGCTCAAGCTTTGAATAGTCCATCATTAAAGCCCAGTCCTGCTCAAGCTTTGAATAGTCCCCTATTGAAGCCCAGTCCTGCTCAAGCTTTGAATAGTCCCCTATTAAAGCTCAGTCCTGCTCAAGCTTTGAATAGCCCCGCATTAAAGCCCAGTCCTGCTCAAGCTTTGAATAGTCCCCCATTAAAGACCAATCCTGCTCAAGCTTTGAATAGTCCCCCATTAAAGTCCAATCGTGCTCAAGCTTTGAATAGTCCCCCATTAAAGCCCAATCCTGCTCAAGCTTTGAATAGTCCCCTATTAAAGCCCAGTCCTGCTCAAGCTTTGAATAGTCCCCTATTAAAGCCCAGTCCTGCTCAAGCTTTGAATAGTCCCCCATTAAAGCCCAATCCTGCTCAAGCTTTGAATAGTCCCCTATTAAAGCCCAGTCCTGCTCAAGCTTTGAATAGTCCCCCATTAAAGCCGAGTCCTGCTCAAGCTTTGAATAGTCCCCCATTAAAGCCCAGTCCTGCTCAAGCTTTGAATAGTCCCCTATTAAAGCCCAGTCCTGCTCAAGCTTTGAATAGTCCCCCATTAAAGCCCAGTCCTGCTCAAGGTTTGAATAGTCCCCTATTGAAGCCAATCCTGCTCAAGGTTTGAATAGTCCCCCATTAAAGCCCAATCCTGCTCAAGCTTTGAATAGTCCCCCATTAAAGCCCAATCCTGCTCAAGCTTTGAATAGTCCCCCATTAAAGCCCAATCCTACTCAAGCTTTGAATAGTCCCCCATTAAAGTCCAATCCTGCTCAAGCTTTGAATAGTCCCATATTAAAGCCCAGTCCTGCTCAAGGTTTGAATAGTCCCCTATTAAAGCCCAGTCCTGCTCAAGCTTTGAATAGTCCCCCATTAAAGCCCAATCCTGCTCAAGCTTTGAATAGTCCCCCATTAAAGCCCAATCCTGCTCAAGCTTTGAATAGTCCCCCATTAAAGCCCAATCCTGCTCAAGCTTTGAATAGTCCCCTATTAAAGCCCAGTCCTGCTCAAGGTTTGAATACTCCCCTATTAAAGCCCAGTCCTGCTCAAGCTTTGAATAGTCCCCCATTAAAGCCCAATCCTGCTCAAGCTTTGAATAGTCCCCCATTAAAGCCCAATCCTGCTCAAGCTTTGAATAGTCCCCCATTAAAGCCCAGTCCTGCTCAAGCTTTGAATAGTCCCCTATTGAAGCCCAGTCCTGCTAAAGCTTTGAATAGTCCCCTATTAAAGCCCAGTCCTGCTCGAGCTTTGAATAGCCCCCCATTAAAGCCCAGTCCTGCTCAAGCTTTGAATAGTCCCCCATTAAAGACCAATCCTGCTCAAGCTTTGAATAGTCCCCCATTAAAGACCAATCCTGCTCAAGCTTTGAATAGTCCCCCATTAAAGACCAATCCTGCTCAAGCTTTGAATAATCCCCCATTAAAGACCAATCCTGCTCAAGCTTTGAATAGTCCCCCCATTAAAGCCCAGTCCTGCTCAAGCTTTGAATAGTCCCCCATTAAAGCCCAGTCCTGCTCAAGCTTTGAATAGTCCCCTATTGAAGCCCAGTCCTGCTAAAGCTTTGAATAGTCCCCTATTAAAGCCCAGTCCTGCTCGAGCTTTGAATAGCCCCCCATTAAAGCCCAGTCCTGCTCAAGCTTTGAATAGTCCCCCATTAAAGACCAATCCTGCTCAAGCTTTGAATAGTCCCCCATTAAAGACCAATCCTGCTCAAGCTTTGAATAGTCCCCCATTAAAGACCAATCCTGCTCAAGCTTTGAATAGTCCCCCATTAAAGACCAATCCTGCTCAAGCTTTGAATAGTCCCCCCATTAAAGCCCAGTCCTGCTCAAGCTTTGAATAGTCCCCCATGAAAGCCCAGTCCTGTTCAAGCTTTGAATAGTCCCCCATTAAGCAGTCCCACTCAAGCTTTGAATAGTCCCCCAATAAAGCCCAGTCCTGCTCAGGCTTTGAGTACAACTACATTCAAAGTACATCACCCCCATGCCAAATAAATAAACATATCCTCATAAGCGCAACATTGCTGGGCCCCCTTCAGTGCCCAGCGATGCTGCCATGCAGCACATGAAGACGGAATTGGGAGGGAGCAGTGTACAATAATTGATTGATTATATAATTAATTGCGCAATTAAAATAAAAAAATAATAATTGTAAAATAATTAATTTCTCAATGAATTGGCTAATAGCATACCTAAACCACCAGTTTCATCCGAATCTGTAACTCTTTGTTAATTAATTAATTAATTAATTGATTAATCAATAAATCAAAAATACCCTTTGTAGCCAAATCACTTGGTCATTGTCATGTCCAAATATCAGCTTCCTCACTCAAAAAATGCCTGAGATAATGGCCAGAAGAGAAAGAAAACAAATAAGTACTTAATAAATCGATAATAATGAAGTAATTAATCAATTAATTGATTAATCAAAAATAGCGTTTTTGCCAAAGTACTTACTCGCTATTGTGCTGAAATTTCAGCTTCCTAACTCAAAGGATGGCTGAGATATCGCCTGGACAAACAAGAAAGAAAACAAGAAAACAAACAAACAAATGGAGTGAAAACTGAGTGCTCCCTTTAGGCACGCATCATCGCCAGGGCCCCCTTTGGTGCCCAGTGATGACGTCATGTGGACCAGGAGATGGATTTGGATCGGAGCTGTGTACAATTACATGAATTGAATATTATGACAAGGTGGTTGCTATAAGTAAAGGGACAGATGTCGATTCAACTTTCACAGTTGATTTTATTCTAAAGTAAATGAGAGAAAAAAATATAAAGATAAATTCTTAAAGTCCTCATGATATTGTTACGGTTTTGCACGACCCCATTCCCTTACCAAGGGGAGATTAAGCCTCTTGTTCTCCTGGGGTCTTCGCAACCGCGAGAATGAGTCGCCACTTCCGGTCAGACGCGGGACAGGGTTTCGGGACAATTTTCGCGCGTACCTAAGTACCCACGCCGCCGTGGAAGCGCGGATCAAGTCTCACACGAACCACGCGTAATTTGAGTACGTCCGAGCGGATGGCGTACCACGTGGTCCGTGCTGTTACCTTGTTATTGGAACCCGATCAGAGTGATTTCATTCGTACCATGCTTAGTCAATGATGGAAAGACAAAAGCGATCGAATCAAAGGAATAACAGGTTTCATTATTATTTACAATGATTGGTAGAAGAAGCAGAGACACAGGGCAGGCTTAAACAGTCTTACTTACCCTCCCAGACAATGGACCCATTCACACTCACAGGGGGGTGAAGGAAGGATTGTTCATGCGCTGAACGCGCCGGCTTTGGTCGTTCAGGAACAGCTCACCCGGCGTGGCCCTCTGGCGGTCACTGCACGTATCCCGGCGAAGACAGGCAGGCAGGCGGGAGGAATCCTCGCAGCGCGTATATTGGCAAAGCAGGCAGACGGAAGGAAATATTCGCGCGTCTGTGGCCCGGCACGGCAGTCTTTCACAGTGCGATTAATACAACTGCGCACTTTCACTCTCGTAACTCAAAGGAGGATCCGACTCAAGCTCAACTGAGAACTCAACTTGTAACTCGTCTGCCTCCCTTCTCATAACTTGGCGCTCCGAACCGACTCTCATAACTGAGCGAGCGCCTCTCCCCTCATAACTTGTCACAGCGCGTCTCCCCTCATAACTTAATTCAACAGAGGACCCCGGCTCACAACTTGTATTCGTACTCAACACCCCACACTCTCATAACTTGGCACAGCGCGTCTCTCCTCATAACTCAACGACTGCCTCTCCCCTCATAACTGAGGTGGGGGCTCCGGGCACAGGGTTATATCACCACGCCCTGGCCCACATCGAATGTTCCAAACCACGCCTTTTGCCGCAGTGGTAAGCCACACCCCTCGAGCCCTGATTGGCGGCTCGTACTTACCGGTCACTCCCACTCTTCCTGTCCCACCTTCCTTTGGCCTTGATCGACTTGTTCAGGCCGGCCTCGTGGGATTTCGCGCCAAATCCAAAAGCATCGAGGCATCATAAGCATTGGAAGGAGACCTAACTCTCATTATTCTACTCAACGCAAAACTAACACAGGAAAGGTCTACGCTTACATTTACTATGAAATAACTGAACTTAAACGAGGCTACATGTTGTGGTGTAACTAAACTATGAGGGGAAATTAACCTTTTATTGCGCAACCACAAAACCGCAACAATATTAAAGGTGACAAACGGTGATAGAAAAA
The DNA here is from genome assembly GCF_964187855.1 of Myxine glutinosa. NCBI lineage: Eukaryota > Metazoa > Chordata > Myxini > Myxiniformes > Myxinidae > Myxine > Myxine glutinosa. The sequence goes on along the minus strand of NC_136261.1, from coordinate 6,987,334 downwards.
TCAAAATAAATCTTTCCTTCATGCACGTCTACAAATATTTGTCATAAATAAATAGAATGACTGAAATAATGGATAGCAGTGGAGGAGATATACAAATGTTTTTATAGGGGAGTAAGTTTACAACAAATGGAATTCCAGGGGAATTACATCTTCCCGGATATTCTTTCTGTGGTCCAGGAACAAACTTGAATAAAAGATTGAATGAAGTTGGAAATCCAAAGACTTGGAGTAAACCTAAAAACAGGGTTGATCAAGTATGTGTGACGCATGATATTGATTATGGGAATAGCACACCAAGCTGAGAGAGAAATGTTGTATAATTTGTCTTTGATACAAAATCCAACATTAAGAGATAAAGTTGATGGGTTTATAGTTTAAAACTGAGATTGGTGCTAAATTAAAATTGGAAGGTGATAATACTATGTATTTTAGAAATTAAAAAAAATTAAGCTCTAATGATGTTGAGACTGAAGAGCAAACAAAAAGAGCTTTGTTAGCTGATGAGCTGCATCAACCAATAATCACAAGGTTTAAAAGGTGGAAGGTCTCATTGTCCAAAACAGTTTATTACCCTGCGCTCGCGAAGTGAAAATCGGGGTGAGGCATTCAGTTTATACGTATGTGTGCCGTGTGCCGTACATGTGTGTGCCGTACGTATCTGCATGTTAAAAATTCATTTCCTCGGCAACCGTTGGTCTGATTATCACGAGATTTTACCACAGAAGCGCCTTTGCCTGTATAATTGTTTTATTCATTATTATGTCGTCATAGGTCACGTGGTACGGACGCCATCTTGGAAAAACGTTACACCTCCATATCTTCCAAACCGCTCAATGGAAAAAATTTAAGCATGGCTCATTGTCAAGCACTCTCCATGGGGAATAAGATATGTTGTTGGTGATGTCATCGGTGCCTTACTTATGACGTCATAATTCGACACGTACAACGCTTGATCTGATCAGTATGAATAAAACAAAAATTCCTCTGCAACTGTTAGTCCGATGGACACGAAATTTTCAGAATATGTACGGCTCCTCCTGTAGAATTTTTTTATGATAATTATAACGTCATAGGTCACGTGGTACAGACGCCATCTTGGAAAAAATCGAAAAAAGTTCACCTCTATATCTCCGAAACCGCTCCTTGGAAAAAATTTAACACGGCTCATTGTCAAGTACTCCCCTTGGGGAATAAGATATGTTAATGATGATGTCATAGGTCCCTTCGTTATGACGTCATAATTCGACATGTACAACACATCGGATCATTGTGATTTTTCTTTTCTCAGCAACTGTTGGTCTGAAAGCACGAAATTTTCACCATAGGAACGCCTCCTCCTGAAGAATAATTTAATGATAATCATGACGTTGAAGGAGCTGTGCTCCAACTCGAATCGAAAGAATGGACGCGACAAAAAGCTGGAATTCTTCCGAGTTTCTTTATTGCATCAAATCAACTCGGGTACTCTGAAAAGCCCATTTATCGGGCAGCATTATATACAAGCACTCGAATATCTCATGCCGGAGCGTTTGCCCTTAAAAGGCGCGACTGGGCGTGTCCGGGAGACCTGGGTGAGTCTGGACATGCCCGGGAACGGCGAGACTGGGTGTCGCCAGACGGGCCGGGCGTGCCTGGACATGCCCGGGAACGGCGAGACTGGGTGTCGCCGGACGGGCCGGGCGAGCCCGGGAAAGGCGAGTCCGGGCATGCCCGGGAAAGGCGAGACTGAGCGTCTCCGGGCGGTCTGGGCGAGCCCGGCACAGTGATCGCTCCGTGGTTGCGTCCTCGGCAGGTGTAAGGCGATTGTGTATGTTCAGCGGCAACCGCTACACACGCCCCCCCAGAATCGACTTGCACAGGCAGGGTCAATTTAATGGGGGTCCTGATGACCCGGCCGAAGCGACCCCTGGAGGGTCGTGAGGGGGGGTCCGGTGTGGGGGTGGGTGGTCGAGCGGGAGGCACCGTGGACAGGGGGCGGCCTCGCCGCAGAGGAAGGCCCAACCGAGGTGGTTGGTCGATGTCCACGTGCGCCGGCTTGAGGCGGTCCACCGAAATCCGGTCCGACCTGCCACCGACGTCGATGACGAAGGACTTGTCGTCCCGTCACAGGACCCGGAAGGGTCCGTCGTACGGCGGCCTGAGTGGCCCCCGGTGTGCGTCATGACGCACGAAAACGTACTCCACTGTGCGAAGCGCTGGGGGGACGTAGGCCTGGGGGGCACCGTGGTGGGACGTTGGCACTGGGGCAAACCGTCGGGCGGTCTCCTGGAGGTCCGAGTGCTGGCGAGCTGTGGACCAGGGACTGGTGGCGTCGGGCACGAATTCGCCCGGGACGCGTAGCGGCTGGCCGTAGACCAGCTCGGCGGTGGACGCCCGGAGGTCCTCCTTGGGGGCCGTGCGGAGGCCCAAAAGGACCCACGGTAGCCGGTCGGTCCAGCCGCCGTCCTGAAGGCTGGCCATGAGCGCGGCCTTCATGGAACGGTGGAACCGCTCGCACAACCCGTTGGCTTGGGGGTTGTAGGCCGTGGTACGGTGGAGCCTGACCCCCAGGTTGCGGGCGACCACGCCCCACAGCTCAGAGGTGAACTGCGGCCTGCGGTCCGAAGAGATGTCCGCCGGTGCGCCGAAACGGGCGACCCAGGTGGCGATGAAAGCCTGCGCCACGTCGGCGGTGGTGGTGGAGACGAGGGGAATGGCCTCCGGCCATCTGGTGGTCCTGTCCACCATGGTGAGCAGGTGTGTGAAACCCCGTGATGGGGGGAGGGGGCCCACCAGGTCCACGTTGACGTGGTCGAAACGCCATTCGGGCACGGTGAAAGGTGCCAGCAAGGCCTAGGTGTGTCGGTGGACCTTGGCCTGTTGGCAGGCCGTGCAGGTGCTGGTCCAATCGCGGACATCCCGTCAAAGGCCGTGCCAGATGAATCGTGCCGACACCAGCTTCTGGGAAGCTTTCCGGCCCGGGTGGGAAAGGCCGTGGAGGGAGGCGAAGATGCGGCGTTGCCAGGTAACGGGCACGATGGGCGAGGCTGGCCTTGGGAGACGTCGCAGAGCAGGACAGTGTCCGCGAAGGGGACGTCGGCCAGGCGGAGGCCCGTGTCCGCCGCCCAGAGGGCTTGCACCGTGGTGTCGGTGGTCTGGTCAGCCACCATAAGCACGAAGTCCACGCCGAGGTGGACCGCGTTCGCGCTGGCCCGAGAAAGACAGTCGGCCACGGCGTTGTCTTTGCCGGCGACGTGCCGGATGTCCGTGGTAAACTCCGACACGGCGGAGAGGTGGCGCTGCTGGCGGGCCGACCATGGCTCCGTGACTTTGGCCATTGCGTAAACCAATGGCTTGTGGTCGACGAAAGCCGTGAAGGGTCGGCCCTCCAGGAGGTGGCGGAAATGGCGAACGGCCAGGTGTAGACCGAGGAGCTCGCGGTCAAACGTGCTATATTTGAGCTCGTTCGGCCAGAGTTGCTGGCTGAAAAAAGCGAGTGGCTGCCAAACCCTGTTCACCCATTGCTCATGTACGGCGCCCACCGCGTAGTCGGAGGCATCCGTGGTGAGGGCGATGGGAGCGTTGAGCACCGGTTGAGCGAGCAGTGTTGCGTCGGCGAGGGCCCGCTTTGAGCTTGTAAATGCTGCGTCCATGGCTGCGGACCAGATGACGTCGTGTTTGGCCGGCTTGCCCCGGAGGGCTTCGTAGAGGGGGGGCCGCATGAGCTGAGCAGCACGGGGCACGAAGCGGTGATAGAATTTCACCATGCCGAGGAACTCCTGCAGGGCCTTGATGGAGCGGGGACGTGGAAACGCGGTGATGGCCTCGACCTTGGTAGGCAGCGGCACGGCCCCGTTCTTGGTGATGTGGTGGCCCAAAAACTCAACGGCCATCGTGCCGAAGTGGCATTTGGCCGGGTTGACGATTAGGCCGTGCTCGCTGAGGCGCCCGAACAGTGTTCGGAGGTGGAGGAGGTGCTCGGCCCGGGACGCGCTGGCGACGAGGATGTCATCCAGGTAGACGAAGAGGAACGGCAGGTCGCGCAGCACGCCGCCCATCAAGCGCTGGAACGCCTGAGCCGCGTTCTTGAGGCCAAATGGCATTCGAAGGAATTCGAATAAGCCGAACAGCGTGATGACGGCCGTTTTTGGGACATCGGCCGGCCTGACAGGTATCTGGTGGTATCCCAGTATCAAATCGATCTTCGAAAAAATGACCCGTCCTGCCAAACGGGTGGAGAAGTCTTGAATGTGCGGGATCGGATACCTGTCGGGGGTGGTAACGTCGTTAAGGCGGCGGTAGTCGCCACATGGGCGCCAGCCGCCCCCCGGCTTCGTTACGATGTGTAGTGGCGAAGCCCACGCGCGATCGGAGCGCCACACGATGCCGAGGTGTTCCAAAGCGTCGAACTCGGCTTTGGCCACGGCGAGCTTGGCTGGGTCGAGGCGGCGGGCTCTGGCGTAGACTGGCGGGCCCGTAATTGGTATGTGGTGCTCGATACCATGTCGTACCGCGACGGCCGAAAACGTCGGCCGCGTGAGGGCTGGGAACTCCGCGAGCAGGCGAGCAAACTCGTTCGCCGCCGGGAGGGCGCATGCTAGCTCGGTCGGCGTGGAGCTGCTCAACGTGCATGCCAGGGAGCTGAACGTTTGATGTCAACCAGCAGCCCGTGTGCGCAGAGGAAGTCGGTGCCCAGCAGAGCCATGGGCATGCTTGCGGTCACAAAAGTCCAATGAAAGTGCTGGTTGCCGAAGCAGAGGGTGACGTTGCATGGGCCGAAGGTGCGGATGGCTGATCCGTTGGCCGCCACCAAGGAGGGGCCGCAAACCGCGGACTGCCTGTCCTGATCGGAGGTGGGTATGACGCTCAGTTGGGCGCCGGTGTCACACAGGAATCGCCGTCCAGACGCTTTGTCCCTGATAAAACGTAAGTTGCCCATGTGGCCGGTGCTCATGGCTGGTAATGAACGCCGGCCCGGCCGTTTCCCGACTTGCCAAAAGTGCACGGGGATCGGCATGTCCGGGCCTTTTGTCCGAACCTGGCATGGTAGTAACACCACGCCTGGTCAGGTGTAGGCCCCGGTCGTCGTATTGGAGGCGGTCGGCGCGGCGTAGCGGCCGCCAATTGCGCCGGCAGTTCGGCCGCCGACCGTGCCGGGTGCTCGGTCGCCATGGGCATTGCTTCGGACGGCGGCGGGCTCCAGGTCGCTGCCCCGATGCGTTGGCCTGCCGAGGAGATCTTGTCGGCTTCCCTGGCGAGGGCGCGGGGATCCGTGATCTGCGTGCTTGCCAGGGCGAGGCGTACCTGGCTAGGCAGCTGACGGAGGAACAGCTCTTGAAAAAGAAAATCCGGGGCGTGCTCCCCGAGCAACGAGAGCATGTAATCCATTCGCTCGGACGGGTGCGTGTCGCCGAGCTCGGGCAGGTCGAGCAGGCGCCGTGCGCGTTCCGCCGATGAGAGGGCGAAAGCGTCGAGGAGGAGCTTCTTGATCGCGCCGTACTTGTCAGTGGCTGGCGGGTGCTGGAGGAGGCTGAGGGCGCGGGCCGCGGTGGCTGAGCTGAGTGCTGCTACCACATGATGGAAGCGGGTGTCGTCGGCGGTGATGCCTCGCAGGGCGAACTGGGAGTCCGCCTGGGCGAACCAAACCGCTGCGTGAGCCTCCCAGAAGGTAGGCAGTTTGAGGGCAACTGCCGTGTCCATGTCGGTAGGTCACCAATGAAGGAGCTGTGCTCCAACTCGAATCGAAAGAATGGACGCGACAAAAAGCTGGAATTCGTCCGAGTTTCTTTATTGCATCAAATCACCTCGGGTACTCTGAAAAGCCCGTTTATCGGGCAGCATTATATACAAGCACTCGAATATCTCATGCCGGAGCGTTTGCCCTTAAAAGGCGCGACTGGGCGTGTCCGGGAGACCTGGGCGAGTCTGGACATGTCCGGGAACGGCGAGACTGGGTGTCGCCGGACGGGCCGGGCGAGCCCGGGAAAGGCGAGTCCGGGCATGCCCGGGAAAGGCGAGACTGAGTGTTGCCGGACGGGCCGGGCGTGCCTGGACATGCCCGGGAACGGCGAGACTGGGTGTCGCCGGACGGGCCGGGCAAGCCCGGGAAAGGCGAGACTGAGCGTCTCCGGGCGGTCTGGGCGAGCCCGGCACAGCGATCGCTCCGTTTTTGCGTCCTCGGCAGGTGTAAGGCGATTGTGTATGTTCAGCGGCAACCGCTACAACGTCATAGGTAATGTGGTACAGGCACCATCTTGGAAAAACCTAAAAAAGGTTGCACCTCTATATCCCCAAAACCGCTCTATGGAAAAAATTGAAACATGACTCATTGTAAAAAAACTCCATATGGGGAATAGGTGTTGTTAACGGTCATAATTCGACAGGGACAACGCTTAGTCTGATCAGTTTGAAATTTATTGAGCATGATCTATGCAACAATTATTTAGAGAATATAATTTTATGATGTCATCACTCGCGTGATCTGGCAGCCATATTGGATCAAAAAAAAAAGAAACGTTGAAAAACAGAAGAGTTGGCTCACACCAAGGTGACTGGGCAGTGCAGCGTAACTATTCTATGAATACCATCTAGTTACCCTCGCCAGAGGAGAGGGTAATGCATTTGAGTCCGTTTGTTTGTTTGTTTATTTCTTTGTCTGTTTGTCTGCTTTTCCACAACAGAATAAATATGATTTTCTCTGCAACCGTTGGTCCAATTGCCAGGAAATTTTCATCATAGGTGCAACTCCACCTGTAGAACGTTTTATGATAATTATGACGTCATAGGTCACGTGGTTTGACCGCCATCTTGGAAAAACCGAAAAACTTTGCACCTCTATATCTCGGAAAGCGCTGAATCGAAAAAAATTGAGACATGGCTCATTGTAAAGAACTCCCCATGGGGAATGAAATACGTTAATGATGATGATGTCATAGGTGCCTCTATTATGACGTCATAATTCATGATAATAATCGTCACAAGTACAAAACTTCATCCGATCAAGATGAAATTTCTTGAGCATAATCTAGGAATATATTCGTTTAGAAAAAAAATAGATGACTTCATCGGTCACGTGGTTCGGCCGCCATATTTGTTTTAACACAAAAGCCTTAAAAACCACTGAAAATACATCCTGGTGAGGGTTTGCAATCTCTGATTGCTCTTTTTCTTGTTAATAATGTATTTTTTAAAATTGAAATCTCACCTTGAACCACGGAAAGGGAATAAGAATAGTTTTTCTTTGTTCCATGCTAACTATTATTTCGGACAATGTTTGTACTTGTACATCCATTTATCTTTGTTATTAGTACATGAAACAAAGTTACATAACTAGTTAATCCTCATCTCATTACCAGTCAGTTTAACTCAGCATACACCTGGCACTCGCTATACCTGATGGTTGTGGCTTCAGCACCTGTAGACGAAATCGGACCCTGGACCCTCCTGCGATGACCGCCAATTCCGACGCGTCTTCAGCTCTGACGTCACTCACGGACAGCACGTGACGACCTGAGGACGGACGAGAAACGGACCAGCGACCCCCGGGGTTCAAGTCTCGTCCGTCCCGTTCCCAGCGCACAGAGGTGTCCTCTCGGGCCACCTGGGCCACAAATTCGGCTGTGGATCCTTCAGGTACGTCCTGGGACTTGGGCTTCAGGGTGAAAGTGGACCCTTCAGGTAGGGACGTTTTGGGGGAGGAGGAGGAAGAGAGGGGAGAAGGGGGAACAGCAGTGTGAAAAGGAGGGGGAGAAGGAGGGGTAGAAAGTGGGAAAGAAGGAGGGGAGGAGAGGAAGAAGGTGGGGAAGAATGAGGGGGCAAAGGAGAGGAAGAAGGTGGGGAAGAATGAGGAGGAGAAGGAGAGGAAGGTGGGGGAAGTTTTAGGGGGAGAATGAGGGGGAGGAGGGGGTAGAAAGTGGGAAAGAAGGAGGGGAGAAGGAGAGCAAGAAGGTGGGGAAGAATGAGGGGGGGGGGGGAAGGAGACGGAGAAGGTGGGGAAAGCAGAGGAAGAAGGTGGGGAAGAATGAGGGTGACAAGGAGAGGAAGAAGATGGGGAAGATTTAGGGGAGAAGGAGGGGGTAGAGTGGGAAAGAATGAGGGGAGAAGGAGAGGAAGAAGGTGGGGAAGAATGAGGAGGGGGGAGGAGAGGAAGAAGGTGGGGAAGAATGAGGGGGAGAAGGAGAGGAAGAAGGTGGGGAAGAATGAGGGGGAGAAGGAGAGGAAGAAGGTCGGGAAGAATGAGGAGAAGGAGAGGGAGAAGGAGGGGAGAAGTTGGGGAGAAGGAGAGGAAGAAGCTGGGGAAGAATGAGGGGGAGAATGAGAGGGAGAAGGAGAGGGTCAAGTAGGGAGACAGGGAGGGGAGAAGGTGAGGGAGAAGGAGGGAGAGAGGAAGGGTGAGATGGTGGATGAGGAGGAGGAGTTGGAGGGGGAGAAGGAGGGGAGAAGGAAAGGGAGTAGTTGGGGACAAGGAGAGGAACAAGTAGGGGGCCAAGGAAGGTGTATAACCCACAGAATAATTGAAGAAAAACTCCTAATGTGCGGGTGCGGCCACCTGTAAGATGCAGCCAGGTGATACAATCGCCGTCCCAAATGTAAACGCTTAAAACCACACAATGTATCAGAGGAGGATCATTTATAAACCGCACATAGGGCTCTCACCTGGATCTAAACCCCTTATTTATAAACCACACAAGCTCTCACCTGGATCTAAACCCCTTATTTATAAACCACACAAGCTCTCACCTGGATCTAAACCCCTCATTTATAAACAGCACATAGGGCTCTTACCTGTATCTAAACCCCTTATTTATAAACCACACATCAAGCTCTCACTTGGATCTAAACCTCACCTTTGTAACCCATATATCGTGCCCTCACCTGGATATAAACCTACCCTTTATAACCCACACATCAGGCTGTCACCTGTATCTAAACCCCACCTCTATAACCCGTATGTCGAGCTCTCACCTGGATCTAAACCCCACATTTATTACCCACATAATCGGGCTCTCACCTGGATCTAAACCCCTCATTTATAAACCGCACATAGGGCTCTCACCTGTATCTAAACCCCTTATTTATAAACCACACATCCAGCTCTCACCTGGATCTAAACCTCACCTTTATAACCCACATATCGAGCTCTTACCTGGATCTAAACCCCACATTTATTACCCATATATCGAGCCCTAACCTGGATATAAACCTACCCTTTATAACCCACACATCAGGCTGTCACCTGTATCTAAACCCCACCTCTATAACCCGTATGTCGAGCTCTCACCTGGATCTAAACCCCACCTTTATTACCCACATAATCGGGCTCTCACCTGGATCTAAACTTCTCATTTATAAACCACATCGTGCTCTCACCCGAATCCAAACCCAACCTTTATAAACCCTTCAAATCGAGCTAGTACTCTATCCAGTTACTGACCTCATATTCATTGTGAATTGCACATTACCTGGAACTTTTGGTGACATCTCGGTGGTTCAAACGGCGCTCACAGGTTCAAGATCCCAATGAAATCACTCGGAGGGTCCAAACCCCCGTGGGTAAAAGCTCGAGATTCGAGCACGCAGGAGGCCAATGAGGGTCGAATGGGACAATGAGGGACCAAATGGGACAATGACGATCGAATGGGACAATGAGGAACCGACTAGGACACTCCAAGAAGCAATGGGACACCCGAGTCAAATGGAAATTACAAGTCCCCCGCTATCAAAACCCTCTCCCCCTCCCCCCCCCCCCCCCCACCTCCACACTTCAGGATCCCAATCTCACTCCGAGCTCGAAATAACCAAGTCCTTACAGTGGCCCCGGCAACGTTAACGAGGGTGGGTCATAATGTCCTCCAGAGCGATATCTGAACCTTCCGAAGAACGCGAGGTTTCGCGTGATGGACTCCAGATGGTCATTGACATTAAGGGGGAGGGGTCATGTGGAATTTTGGGATTAGGGGGGATTTGGGCTGTTAGGGGTATAGGGGTGTTCGGTTTAGGCCGTTAATGGGATTAGTGATGGTGAGTTGGGATTAGAGTGGGAAGTTGTAATTAAGGAGAAGCGGTATTGACGATGCCATTGAGATGAGGAGGTGGTGTTGTGGTTTATGGAGGAGAGAGAAGGTGTGTCTTGTCTGTGGAACAAATGTCGACAAGGGTTATAGTGCAAATAGATTTACGTGTGTACTAAATAGATTAAGTCTAAAACAATACCCTGGTTACCTCACGTTCAAAGCAATTCCCCATATAAGGTAAAGCTATCAAAGAAAGTGGGAGGGGGGGGGGGGGGGGGAAGAAGAGAGGAGGGAGTAAGTAGAGAAGGAAGGGGAGAGAAGGAAAGGGACAGGAGAGGAAGAAGTATGGAGGGGAGAGGAGCAAGTATGGAGAGGAGAAGGGGTAGTATATAACGAGGGGAGAGGCGGGAGTATGGAGAGGAGAGGAGCAAGTATGGAGAGGAGAGGAGCAAGTATGGAGAGGAGAGGGGGTAGTATATAACGAGGGGAGAGGAGGGAGTATACAAGGAGGGGAGAGGAGCAAGTATGGAGAGGAGAGGGGGTAGTATATAACGAGGGGAGAGGAGGGAGTATGCAGAGGAGAGGAGCAAGTATGGAGAGGAGAAGAGCAAGTATGGAGAGGAGAGGAGGAAGTATATAAGGAGGGAGTATGGGTAAGGGCATTGATGGTTCAGCTTACCAAAGTAAGAGTGCATTAACATTAAAAACTAGATGGTATTCATAGATACTTACCCTGCGCAGTTAACTTGGTGTGAGCCAACTCTTCTGTTTTTGAACATTTTTTTTGATCCAATATGGCTGCCAGACCACGTGAGTGATGACATCATAAATTTATATTCTCTAAATAATTGTTGCATAGATCATGCTCAATAAATTTCAAACTGATCAGACTAAGCCTTGTCCCTGTCGAATTATGACGTCATAATTATGGCACCAATGACGTCATCGTTAAGAAACTTATTCCCCATATGGAGTTATTTACAATGAGCCACGTTTAAATTTTTCCCATAGAGCGGTTTTGGAGATATAGAGGTGCAACATTTTTTCGTTTTTTCCAAGATGGCGCCTGTACCACATGACCTATGACATCATGATTATCATTAAAATATTGCAAAGGAGGAGGCGCTCATATGGTGAAAATTTAGTGTCCATCAGACCAACAGTTGCTGAATTTTTTTAAATAATGACCGGATAGATAAGTGTTGTATTTGTCGAATTATGACGTCATAATGAAGGCACCGATAACATCATCATTAACATATCTTATTAACATTAACATATCGTACTTGACAATGAGCCATGTTTCAGATTTTTAGCCGCGTCGCAGACGCTGCTCATAGAGTGCCCTCTGCTGTTTTGTTGTTGTTCTTCTTCTTCTTGTTCTTCTTGTTCTTGCAGAGAAGACAAAACCTCAAAGCTCCACCCATTCTGGGAACCATAGCTCCACCCATTCTGGGAGAGCCTTCATATAAACAAATATCCACCATTTTATTAACTCGCATAGCTTTGAGGCCTGTTTTGTAGGCCCGTGGTGTCTTCCTCTCTCACACAGTTTTATTTCAAATCAAATTCGATATATCATTTCATTTTTCACAGTCGCTAACATAGTTTTAGACTCGGTTGAAAAAAAACGAAGAAAATCCAATGAAAGTTGCCCTTTATAGAACGAAATGAATTCTCAAAGGCCTGTAACTTCAAGTCCATTGAGATTTTTTTTTTTTAAATCGCGGCATGGTCAGTCATACACCGCCCGAAATAAGAGACGGGAAAATGCCGAGATATATATATTTTGTTTAAATCGCGGCATGGTCAGTCATACACCGCCCGAAATAACAGACGGGAAAATGCCGAGCTATATTAAAAATTCGTCCATTTGATGACAATCGTCACGATGAAATATTTAATTTATACGTCGTCACAATAATGTGGAGAGGAGCATAGCTTCGTTCACGTGTCGCCACACACGGGAAATTGCCGATATATTTTGTTTAAATCGCGGCATGCTCAGTCATACACCGCCTGAAATAACAGACGGGAAAATGCCGAGATATATTAAAAATTCGTCGCCACACACGGGAAATTGCCGAGATATATAAAAAATTCGTCGCCACACACGGGAAATTGCCGAGATATATTAAAAATTCGTCCATTTGATGACAATCGTCACGATGAAATATTTAATTTATACGTCGTCACAATAATGTGGAGAGAGGAGCATAGCTTCGTTCACGTGTCGCCACACACGGGAAATTGCCGAGATATATTTTCACTTTGCACAAAAATAACATCAAGTAATCGAATCAATAGGAATGTCCTGTGCCTATAACATCGACGTTATAGGCACAGCTGCATCTAGGCATTGTGTAACATCGACGCGGCTTTTGTTTTAATTAAAACTTTTTGTACTTGTTTTCCATGGAGCAGTTTCAGAGATATAGAGGTGCAACCTTTTTTCGATTTTTCCAAGATAGGGCTTGTACTACGTGACATATGACGTCATAATTATCATTTTTAAAATTCTACAGGAGTCGCTCATATTCTGAAAATTTCGTGTCCATCCGACTAAGTTGCAGAGGAATTTATTCATACTGATCAGATCAAGTGTTGTACCTGTCGAATTATGACGTCATAAGGCACCGATGACATCACCATCAACATATCTTATTCCCCATAGTGAATACTTGACAATGAGCCATGTTTCCATTGAGCGGTTTGGGAGATAAAGAGGTGTAACGTTTTTCCAAGATGGTGTCCGTACCACGTGACCTATGACGTCATAATATTCACTAAATTATTCTACAGGAGGAGGCCCTCCTATGGTGAAAATTTCATGTCAATCGGACGAACGGTTGCCGAGAAAATGAATTTTTTAAATGCAGACAAGGCACACACTTTACTGGAATGCAGACACGTACGTACATAGATGAATGCTTAACCCCGCTTTTCGCTTCGCGAGCGCAGGGTAAAAACTCTCCTTCCTCAGAAATATTTCCCAACGAGTTTGGTCCAAATGGTGAAGGTCTGGATGAACATCATTTCCCATATAAGGTAAAAAAAACCACATGGACACTGCTAGAACTTCCAGGAAAGAAGTCAACTTCGATCTTCTGGCCAAAACATAATGGAGGAATAAATACAATGCGTGTCAGACTGTGTATCACATGACCTCTTTATGTACAACAGAAAAGTCTTCAACATGTGAAGCGCTCAACTCAAAAAGCCGGGACAGAGAAATACCTCAACGACGGCCGAGGCACGGAAGGTGGTGAGTAACCTACACCCACGACAGCTGTGTCCAAATAAAACACCAAAAAAAAACAATTAAAGAGTTTATTTTATTCGCAACGTACAAAAAGCAAAGTTTAAAAAAAAGGAAAACCAACTTAATGAACAAGTATGAAACGCTCATTAGAAAGGCATGACGCACCACACAAACTTTACAAAAATGTCATTGGAGGAGGTGGTGACTGTTCGAGAAGGTCAACGATGGAACAAAGGGGTCAGGTCGGGCTCAGGTCGGCCAGGTCAGAGAGAAGCGACTCGGCCCCGTGACCCCCGGGGGCACAGGAAGGAGTCAAAGAGCGGCTCACCAGGACGGAGGTCCAAACCTCTCCACAAGGCGTTCTTGGTCATCCAAATCCTTCATCACCTTCCTCCGCATGTAGAAGATGGGACAGTCGCGACTGTGGATGTAGGAGGAATGGGCAAGGGAGGGGTGCAATTGGGGGGTGTAGGGTAGGTTATTATTATTATTATTATTATTATCATTATTATTATTCTTTTTTTGTGTACAAGATCGAGGCTCGTGTAGGAGTTAACATTAATGACAAAAAAAAAACAAATGGACACATAAGACAATATAAAGGGAGCGGGAAACAAGATGGGGAGAGAGAGGGGCAAGCACACAAGTACAACAGCAGAGAGCAGGGACATCGGGAGATCCGTGGGAGGGGAAGGACTTGGGGGATAGATGCACGGGAAGGGGTGGGGGGGGGGGGAGAGGTATAAAACACATGGACACTGCGAGGACTTCCAGGAAAGAAGTCGGAATTTCAAAAAAGTGGATCTGGGGTGAATTAACGGGGGTAGAAAAGATCAAGGTTTTGGATGAGGGAAGATAAGAGATGGTGGTGAACAGCTGTTTTAAAGACCTGGAGGGAGGAGTGGGATTGAAGGGAGTGAGGGAGTTTGTTCCAGAGGTGGGAGAAGAGAGGAATGAAAGAGTGAAGGTGAGCAGAGAGTCTTGATTCTGGCAGTTTAACCATAAGAGGGTTGCAGGCAGATCTTGTGCGACCTGTAGGAATATTTGGGGGACCCCCCCACCCCTTCCTTCCCATGCCTCCTCCCCCCAAGCCCTCTCCCTCCCACAGGAGCGACAGAGAGTAGAGTCATCAGCAAAGAGATAGAGAGGATTTTCCAGAGAGTCGGAGAGATCATTGATGAAGACCAGAAAAAGCACAGGGCCCAGAACACTGCCTTGGGGAACTCCAGCCACAGCAGGAAGGGGAGATGAGAGAAACCCATTCAGGGCCACACGTTGACTACGACCAGAGAGGAAGTCCGCAAGCCATTCATGGAGATTTCCATGAATACCAAAGGAGGAGAGTTTGGTGAGCAGAGCGGGGTGCCAGACCGTATCAAAGACACGTGATATGTCGAGGGAGACATCTCTGATTTCCTGTTTGGCATTGAGGACCTCCATCCATTGTTGAGAAAGCAGAAGCAGCATGTCCAGAGTGCAGTGTCCAGGTTTGAATCCAAATTGATGATCAGAGATCAAGCCATTGGAGAAGAGGAAAGATTTCATATCCAAAGCAATGATGGATTCCATGACTTTGCTGATGATTGGGAGCAGGCTGATTGGTCTGTAGTTGCAAGGATCTGTTTTTGTACCTTTTTGTGTAAAGCTAAGTTGAGGGAAATTGGAGTCAATGTTGCTGAAATGTTTACCAGAGCACGTTGCAGCTCTGTGATAGATGGTGCAATACCATGTCCGAAGGGATAAACTGTGAGATCATTGGAATTACACCATATCCCAGCATTGTCATCTACTCCAAGTCGTTCAAGTTATACGTTGGAATCAAAACAGGGAATTGGGCCTGGGTCCCAAAACACAATGGGCTACTCTTTCATAACACAGCAAAGCACCTTAAACATGCACAACTTGAAAGCAGATCAAACAGCCGGCTTAACATCCCCTCTCTCTCTGCTGTCGGTTTTCCAACCTCCACCTCTTTTCTGATGTTCCTTTTGTGCTGTTGTGTCCTGACCTGTTCAGTGTACGAGTACAAGCTCCTCCACGAGCCCAGACTATGTATACAAAAAGGAGGGAACAAGACCCCGTAGAATCTATAATGTCCACCGGCTCATGTTCACAGACGGTAACCCCAGTTTAACGAGCATCCGAGGGACGGCGCACTGCGATGAAGCACCGAGCTTGTGAAACACAAATTGCACAGTTTTTTGGTCAGGTCGGGAACCGAACCCAAAGTAGACACCTCAAAGGTTGAACCTGTTGAACACTGACAGTGTATGACGGACCGCTCAAAAATTACGTAACGTCAGGGGGTAAGCGATGTCCAGGGGTAAGGGGTGTATGTCCAGGGGGTAAGGGGTGTATGTCCAGGGGGTAAGGGGTGTATGTCCAGGGGGTAAGGGGTGTATGTCCAGGGGGTAAGGGGTGTATGTCCAGGGGGTAAGGGGTGTATGTCCAGGGGGTAAGGGGTGTATGTCCAGGGGGTAAGGGGTGTATATCCAGGGGGTAAGGGGTGTATATCCAGGGGGTAAGGGGTGATGTCCAGGGGGCAAGGGGTGTATATCCAGGGGGTAAGGGGTGTATATCCAGGGGGTAAGGGGTGTATGTCCAGGGGGTAAGGGGTGTATGTCCAGTGGGTAAGGGGTGTATGTCCAGGGGGTAAGGGGTGTATATCCAGGGGGTAAGGGGTGTATGTCCAGGGGGTAAGGGGTGTATGTCCAGGGGGTAAGGGGTGTATGTCCAGGGGGTAAGGGGTGTATGTCTGGGGGGTTAGGGGTGTATGTCCGGGGGGTAAGGGGTGTATGTCCGGGGGGTAAGGGGTGTATGTCCAGTGGGTAAGGGGTGTATGTCCAGGGGGTAAGGGGTGTATATCCAGGGGGTAAGGGGTGTATGTCCAGGGGGTAAGGGGTGTATGTCCAGGGGGTAAGGGGTGTATGTCCAGGGGGTAAGGGGTGTATATCCAGGGGGTAAGGGGTGTATGTCCAGGGGTTAAGGGGTGTATGTCCAGGGGGTAAGGGGTGTATATCCAGGGGGTAAGGGGTGTATGTCCAGGGGTTAAGGGGTGTATGTCCAGGGGGTAAGGGGTGTATGTCCAGGGGGTAAGGGGTGTATGTCCAGGGGGTAAGGGGTGTATGTCCAGGGGGTAAGGGGTGTATATCCAGGGGGTAAGGGGTGTATGTCCAGGGGTTAAGGGGTGTATGTCCAGGGGGTAAGGGGTGTATGTCCAGGGGGTAAGGGGTGTATGTCCAGGGGGTAAGGGGTGTATGTCCAGGGGGTAAGGGGTGTATGTCCAGGGGGTAAGGGGTGTATGTCCAGGGGGTAAGGGGTGTATGTCCAGGGGGTAAGGGGTGTATGTCCAGGGGGTAAGGGGTGTATATCCAGGGGGTAAGGGGTGTATATCCAGGGGGTAAGGGGTGTATGTCCAAGCATTATGGAGCGTTATAGGGGTGAGAGGGGGCGGGGGAGTCCAGTGGCGTTATGTAACAACATGAACCAACAAATATTTTGTTTCATTAACCAACATCATCTATGGTTAGGGCGGTGGGCTTCGGATCCAAAGGTCTTGAATTCGAATCCCGTTCAGCTGTTGAATTAATACCAAGTGGGGTTGACTCAGCCTGTCAATCCTTCCGAGGTCTGCGAAATGAGTACCAGGGTACTGGGTCCTCTCTGAAGGAGGTTGGTGGTATAATCTGCACTCCGGCCACAGTAAAACACCTCATCCCGTAGCACACACAGTGGTGTGTGTCAGGAGGGTGCCGAGGAGGACGCAGCGTCGTGCTGACTTGTGCAGTCCAAGGACGCAGAGACGTGCTGATCCAGTATACGCTCCCATATATACGAGTACGCTCTCGTGTATGTGTGTGTATATATAAACCAACAAAACAAATATTTCATGACAAACAAGTCAGATGATGAGCGATTTAAAAGTGAATTTGTTTAAACCAGACACGATCCACATGAAGTCCAAACATTCGCCGATTGTTGTGAAGAAGAATACCAATCGACCAATCAAGTTCGTTTTTGGAGGAAAGGGGAGGGGGGGGGGTGGGGGTGGGGAGGGGGAGTGCGTCGAAAGTGTTATGTAACATCTTAGGGGGTGTTTAGCCTGGCGTTACGGAGTGTTACAGGGGGTGGGGAGGTGTTCGATTTCAGCAAAAATAGCATTACAGAATTTTTGAACGGCTCAATATACCGAGAGAGACAGTCAGACAGTCAGACAGATACAGACACTGATGGTGTGATGCACAAGTCTTCATCCTGACCTTGTGCAAAGCACATCCTCATGAAGGCTGCCTTGACAACGCTGACATTGTGTCCACAGACGTGAAAACTTCTCCTCAAGGGAACTCAGGTGCGTCACCTCACGCTGGTAAAGCTCCGACTCGAGCGTCTGGCAGAATTTGCACACAGCACCTGGAAACCAGGTAAAGCGACCAGAATGGACGGAAAAAACAAAAACAAGATACGTCACTTCATCAATCAAAGCAGAGGCCTACACCCACATTATTCAACCGGTTCTGACTTACCAGGCCGGGACAGCAGTGCTTTGCAGCCGATGCACGTCGCTCGCTTTTTTGCAAATGCCATGAGGCCTCCGACTTTAGAGGTGAGCAGAGTCTTACAGCGCGTGTGCTCCCCCTCTGCACACACACACGCAACACGGAACAAAACTCTTACCCGTCCATCGCGTACGGCGTGACTGACGAGACGTCTCGGACTCGTAAGCGGAGGCGTATGTGGTCATACTCGTTCAAACGTCCACAAGCTAAAGATGGGACCGGAACTCATATCGTAGCAAAAGCAACCACCGTGAAGGTTACTAGGCCTGTCTGGGCCTGTAATGCTCATACTCATGACCATTTCACATCAACGCATCTCGCCTGACCATCAACAAAACTCAACATAGATGGTATTCCTTCTCTGTACAGTCCCCAGTCAGTGTCACACAATCTTTCCAACGGTTGCGTTTCCAAAATCCATAGGAATAGCACGGTCAGCTCAGCTCACACTAGTCTCTGCACCGTCTAGCCTGGGGTTGATTCCCCACCAGGCTATAAACCGTCATCCCGATGTTTCACAGACAGGGTGACCCACCCCCCTGGTGACGCAACCCCTATCTCCCCCACCCCTCAACAAATGCCTACTCTACCCTCAGCCATCCTTGAGAATAACACAAAATAATAACAAGAAAAAGAGCAATCGGAGATTGCAAACCGTCGCCAGGATGTATTTTCAGTGGTTTTTAAGGCTTTTGTGTTAAAAGAAATATGGCGGCCGAACCACGTGACCGATGAGGTCATCATTTTGTTTTCTAAACTATTTTATTCCTAGATTATGCTCAAGAAATTTCATCTTCACCGGATGAAGTTTTGTACTTGTCGAATTATGACGTCATAATAGAGGCACCTATGACATCATCATTAACATATTTTATTCCCCCATGGAGAGTTCTTCACAATGAGCCATGTCTCGATTTTTTTCTATTCAGCGCTTTCCGAGATATAGAGGTGCAACGTTTTTCGATGTTTCCAAGATGGCGGCCGAACCACGTGAACTATGACGTCATAATTATCATTAAAAAAATTGTACAGGTGGAGTTGCACCGAAGGTGAAAATTTCCTGTCAATCGGACCAACATTTTCAGAGAAAATGATATTTATTCTGTGTGGACAAACAAACAAACAGACAGACAAGCAGCAAAACAAACAAACAAACAAACGAAAAATCGTTCAGAGACCGAAGACTTGTCGGTATTAAAAATATGGCGGCCGAACCATGTGACCGATGACATCATCATTATTTGTTTTCTAAACTAATTTATTCCTAGATTATGCTCAAGAAATTTCATCTTGATCGGATGAAGTTTTGTACTTGTCGAATTATGACGTCATAATGGAGGCCTTGGGCCTAAAGAGTTCAAAATTGGGCACAGTCTATTCCAGGGCAACTAGATTATGCTCAAGAAATTTGATCTTGATCGGATGAAGTTTTGTACTTGTCGAATTATGACGTCAAAATAGAGGCACCAATTACATCATCATGAACATATTTTATTCCCCATGGAGAGTTCTTTACAGTGAGCCATGTCTCAACTTTTTCTATTCAGCACTTTTGGAGATATAGAGGTGCAAAGTTTTTCGGTTTTTCCACGATTGCGGCCGAACCACGTGACCGATGACGTCATCATTATTTTTCTTCTCCACCAGTTTATGCCGTCATGTCGCTCATGAAATTGCATCTTGATTGAATGAAGTTTTGTACTTGTCGAATTATCGAATTATGACGTCATAACGGAGGCCTTGGGCCGAGAGTTAAAAATTGGGCACTGTCTATTCCAGGGTAAGACAAATATGTGTGTAAAGTTTGGCAATTCTACATGCAACGGTGCAGACGTAGTACTGCGAACAAACAGACAGACAAACAGACAAACCAACCGATCAACATACTTGCCGGAATATTTTCCGGCAAGTAACAAACAAATGAAAAATCACTTATAGAGCGACACTTGGCAAAAGAGAACAAAGCAGAATGGCACTCAATAGAGCATCCTTTTGACCTCACAAATAATTGGTGGTTGAATTCAGATAGCTGATATGAAAATCCAATTCAAATTTCAAGTGAATCGGATGAAAATTGAGGATTTTAGAAATTTGAAAATGTTGTTGACCTTTGGCCTATGTTGCTCTTTTGGCCTATGCTGATCTCAAAAATAGTTGGTGGTTGAACTCAGTACGCCGATATGTATATCCTATTCAAATTTCAAGTGAATCGGACGAAAATTGAGGATTTTAGAAATTTGAAATTGTTGTTGACCTTTGGCCTATGTTGACCTTTTGGCCTATGCTGATCTGAAAAATAATTGGTGGTTGAATTCAGTAAGCTGATTTGAAAATCCTATTCAAATTTCAAGTCAATGGGATTAAAATTGAGGATTTTAGAAATTTGAAAAAAGTGGTTGACCTTTGGCCTATGTTGACCTTTTGGCCAACACTGATCTCAAAAATTGTTGATGGTTGAATTCAGAAAGCCGATATGTAAATCGCATTCAAATTCCAAGCCAATCGGATGAAAATTGAGGATTTTAGAAATATGAAAAAAAGTTGTTGACCTTTGGCCTATGTTGACCTTTTGACCTTTTAACGTCAAAATATATAGGATTTTGTCGGACCACGAACTCTACCATTTGGTAAAGTTTCATGAAGATCGATTTAAAATTGTGACCTGTAGGCAAGTATAAGTGAGGGTACAGACAAACACACAAACACACACAAACCGGAGTGATGAACATACTTGCAAAAATTTTTTTTTTTTTTTTTTGCCAAATAACAAACACACAAACAGACTCAAATGCTATATCCTCTGCTCTGGCGAGGGTAACAATGATAAGCCTGTCGGGCTCATCCAATATAAAGGGCCGTGGGTTCGCATATAACAGCCAGAGTGGGGTGAACGTTCATACTCAGCAATGTCGCCTCTGCTTTGGTATCCCCCAGGATGGGCTCGAAGATGCGCAGTAGGGGTTTGCTCAACTGCTGCTCCAAGTAGTACTGGGTGTCTATCGGAACATTATTCTCAAGCACATAGATGGGATCCTGGTGAGGGTTCAGGGAGAATAGGCAGGTGTTACAAAACAACGAGGAAATAATGCCTCCGGCCACCTTTGGGGGCGGAGGCATAAAAAAGTTGGGAAAAAGGAGAAACTGTGTATATATATACACTACATGGCCAAAAGTATGCGGACACCACTTCTAATTCGTGCATTTGGCACTTGCAGTTGACCGGGGCAGCTCTAGAAGGGCATAAATTTGATGAACTGACTTGTTGGAAAGGTGGCATCCCATGGCGGTGCCACGTTGAAAGTCACTGAGCTCTTCAGTACGGCCCATTCTGCTGCCGATGTTTGTCTACGGAGATTGCATGGCTGTGTGCTTGATTATATATACCTGTCAGCAATGGGTGTGGCTGTAACAACGAAATCCACTAATTAGAAGTGGTGTCCGCATACTTTTGGTCATGTAGTGTATGACAACTTGAAGGGTTTTGTATCTAATGTGGGATGGCCAATGTCCGTATGCATCCAAAACTTTTTGAGATATCCTGCTCACAGACCAACAGACGGGGATGAAAACATAAGCTCCATCCACCTTTAGCGACGGAGGTAATAAAATAAAGACGGTTTGTGAAATTGCATGGATACCGTCACCCCGTAAGTGTCGTTGTGGCTGAGATTGAAAGAGTAAAGCGTAATAAGAACAATAAAATTGCTGATTCTCCTCACTGTAAATACCTTTTTAAAATGTCAAACCTCAACCTCCTCGACACTTCACAACAAAGTCCTCGACAAAACGACAAAAATCTAAATGAAAACCAAATCACAGTTTGTAGCCAGAGTTTGACCCACACATGGACAATATGACCCTTTGAACTCACTTCTGATTTCATGTAGGCTGCTACTCCTTTAGCGGCACAGGTGATGACGTAAGGCACGCGATCTCCCAGGTTGGGGGCACTTCCGGGATCCCTCTTACGCATCCTACACTCCAGACACACATCCCCTAATAAAGTGACGTCTTCCTCTACACGGTCAAACCACTTATATTACATGGAGCGCCATTCGAACCGTTAGGGTCTAACATCGTCCAAACGCCCTCACGACCCGTTTCCAAGCAACACACCTCTCTGCGAGCTCCACGTGCGCCTGTTTCCCGGCGTATTCCCCCGCAGCACGCGTCAGCTCCTTGGTGATCACCAGTTGCGATATATCAATGCGGTTGCAAAGGAGATCCGAGATGGTGTCCTTGGCATGCTCCACAGCGCCATCCGGGTCTCTGTTGTGCAGACGTCATAATCATTACCAAGTGTGTGTGCACCCATTTCATAACCCAATGACGGCCATCCTTTTCCCTCGGGTATACCGATCCGAATGCCATTGTCAATAACCGTAGCAATCTATCCCGGTTCGTACCTGTTGATGAGGATTTTCTGAAGACACGTGTTGATCAGATTGACCACCAAAGGACAGTTGTCTCTCCGCACCGTCTCAATGCCTTTGCAGTCTAGTTTGTCGTGGATCTCGGTGTTTGAAGAATAGCAAGGACCAGCGTACCGCTTCTTGTTAATCAGCAGGTAAGGGTAGTAAACCTGGAGCGGCGCCCAACACTATTATATACAAAATTATCATCGTAAACGCTTCACAAATAATTACACTGAAACACGAGCAGTTTTGGTTTAAACGCCATGAAGAGCTCTGGACATCCATAAGAAAAATTAAATAATCAATGACTTGGATAATCTATAACATAGAAATATATGTACAATGGAATGGACGTGCCGGTGTTTAGCACAGAATTTCTGGCGGCCATCTTGGAGTATGTACGATGATGATGCCGCCTTCCAGGAAGTGGCGTTGCAGCAGTGGAGGTGAACGTTTTGCTTCCACAAGCGAGTAATGATTATTCATAATTTATATGATGATCCATGATCCGTATTCAGCCGTTATGAGCTTGATTTGTAAGATTTATTCAGCGAGGCAAATCCGCATTGCTCCGTCGGTGGCCTACTACTGGTCTTCACCGAGACAAAACTTCCCCATAACACGTCACATTTCGTGCCGTTTCCTGCTTTTCTACACCAGTAATATTGCTTTCATGCATGTAATGTATGATCCACCCATGATTCTGTGTGGTCCCATATATGTATTCACAGAAACTTGGCACTTCTCTTTATGGTAATCAATTTCACCGGTTAATGAATCAGAAGTAGAAATGTCATAATTATAACTGACCAAATAACCCGTTATGTCTGATCAAGGGAAAGGTGTATGCTGCACGTGTGAGAAGCGTTATGATTTATGGGAGCGAGACATGGGCGATGAACGTAGAGCAGCGACGAAGGCTGGAAAGGGTGGAAATGCGAATGGTTCGGTGGATGTGCGGAGTATCGTTGAGAGAGGAAGACAAATGATGAATTGCGAAAGATGATGGAAATAGAGCCTGTGATTGATGCTGTGAAGAGAAACAGGTTGAGATGGTTTGGTCATGTGTTGAGGAAGGATGAAAGTGACTGGTTGAGAAGAGTGATGGAAATGAATGTAGAAGGAAGTGGAGGACGGGGAAGACCGAGAAAGACTTGGCTAAAGATGGTGGAAGAAGAAATGTGGGCAAGGGGGTTAACAAGGAGAGATGCAGAAAATAGGGCAAAATGGAGAAGATTGTCATGGAGACCGCAAGGCTAACCCCCGCTCTAGCAGGGAACATGGCCTTAAAATGCATGTTGTTGTTGTTGTTGTTGTTGTTGTTGTTGTTGTGTTGTCTGATCAAGTTACCCCAGCAATGAATTGAACTTTAAAACATTTCATTTTGACTCGTACTTCGAATCGCCCGTTTAAAATTATTTCGTTATTCCAAACAATCAGTAAAAGGAGACGATGACAACCTGGTTCAATGGACGCACCGTTTAGTTATTTAAATGTCACACTCACTCCGTGCCAATGTGGGCAAGACGTGTACAAATTGAAATAGTTATAAAAATCCGTAGAGACACGGAAGGGTAACAGAACGGTGACGTTTTACCAACCTTCTCAAACTCCAGCTTTATTGGTGGAATGAAATGCTTGGATACCGAGGCCGCAGCCTCCTTTCCCAGCGCCATTGCTTCGGCCACCGTGTCCACCCCAAACTTGCACATAACAGAGTCCGTATCTCCGTAGATGACCTGAACACACAAGGGAACGCAGGTGAGGACGCGACCTCGCCGTGCGCACCGACAGCGCTACCTGCACCTCATCCGGGACACGAGATCTCATGAAATTAGCAACTATTGCACTTTGAATGTCGGGAAATGGCGTTTTGAGTAGCGTAGGGAAAGAGACAGTAAATGGCCATCAGTGTTACACAATTGGTCCAAAATTAAATTAATCCGGTGAGAATATCCTTCGAACACGGTGGTGAATGCATTTCGTGCTGACCTTGGCATCGACTGCATAACCATTGGCTCGAGTGAAGGTCGACTCCACGAGCTCCTTGGTGTCCTCGATCATCTTCCGTCCGAACCCGGTCACGCTCTGCGCACACGGTGAAAGGCACCGACGTCATGGCGTGCAGCATCTCGGAGCACGCAGTCCGTAAAGTTTGCCATCCTTCCTACGCTTAGTTTGTGGACATTAAAGATCCCATGATATCTCTTGAAAAGTGCAGGCCATTGCATGCTGATAAACTTGCAAAACTCCCTACACCTTGAGATTAAAGGGAAGAAGAGGAGGGATATGAATTTTAAGTGCACAAATGGCATCGGGTTGATTAAAGTAATTAGGTTGGTACACTAAAGATAAGAAAAATGATCGACACTTGATCTCCATTTCTTCATTTTGATAAAAGACATCTCGTTTGCCCCTTGGTCACGACACAGGTTTAAAGGAATCAAATAAAGGACCCACACATCCGTACGAGTGTGCTCGGCACGTTTGATACACAAATATAAACAACTCCATTAATTTCTCAAATTATGACTTTTGATAACATGGAGGAAAAGGAGGAAATGGAGAAAATGGAGAAAATGTTGAGTTGGATGTTGGAGACGGTGTGAAGCTGGAACATTTTGTTACCTCGGAGACATGCTGAATGGAGAAGGTGGATCAGACTCGGCAACGGTTGCTAGAGTGACATGTGCATGGAAGAAGTTTCGGGAACTGAGTGGCGTGCTGATGAGGAGGGGAGTGTCGTTGAAGCTGAAGGGAAAGGTGTATGCTGCATGTGTGAGAAGTGTTATGATTTATGGGAGCGAGACATGGGTAATGAACGTAGAGCAGCAACGAAGGCTGGAAAGAGTGGACATACGAATGGTTCGGTGGATGTGCGGAGTATCATTGAGAGAGAGGAAGACAAATGATGAATAGCGAAAAATGATGGGAATAGAGCCTGTGATTGATGCTGTGAAGAGGAACAGGTTGAGATGGTTTGGTCATGTGTTGAGGAAGGATGAAAGTGACTGGTTGAGAAGAATGATGGAAATGAATGTAGAAGGAAGTAGAGGACGGGGAAGACCGAGAAAGACTTGGCTAAAGATGGTGGAAGAAGAAATGCGGGCAAGGGGGTTAACAAGGAGAGATGCAGAAAATAGGGCAAAATGGAGAAGATTGTCATGGGGACCGCAAGGCTAACCCCGCTCTTGCAGGGAAAATGGCCTTAAAATGCATGTTGTTGTTGTTGTTTGTCATTTGTTCAAGTTGAACATGATGGTATCAGCACAACACGTTTCGCTCCAGGACCCCTCATGCAAGCACAATATATTCGTCTTCCTGAAAGCAAAGATTCTACTCGGTTCCAGTATCCCAGACTACGTCTCATAAAATAGGCAGAGCCCTGTTCCATGAACCGAAGCATCCATCGCGGTGCACATAACCACACGGCATCGCTCCATATAACCACACGGACGTGAAGGTGCAGACAGGGCCGACCTGTGAGATCTCGAGGCACGGCAGACGTCCGATCTGCGCGCCAGTGAAGCCGTACACGGAGTTGGCGCTCACTTTGAGGGCCGACTGTCGACCGTCCAGGACGCACCGTCTGAACGGGTCCGTCTCCTCTTTCAGCGCCCGCTTGGCCCTGATCGTGGACAGTCACACACGCATTCCATCAATTATAGACAACGATACAGAGTGCACGGTACAAGTCATCACGTGGCCTGATCCTACCGAGGTCACGTCCAATGATAAAGTGATCGGAGTGATGCGGACATTGTGCTTCCAGTGCCAGGTAAACCCAGATTGTCTGCCTCTCTGTCCAAGGGACATGTTTACTCAAACATCATTTGAACTTTGTGCTCATCATTACAATTGTACATTTGCATTTTTATACAACTTTAAATTTGGGAAACAAGTCAAAATAAAACCATCCGAGGGACGTCACACACATTGATGAATCGCCCTGCGTGGGAAACACCAGCACGGAGTTTATATAGCAGGGTCGGGATTCAAACCAGGGCTAGACAACTGAGAGGGGAGTGCACATACCTGTAAGGTATCCTACACATGCTGGGTTCTGTACTTTAGACGTTGCTGAATCAGATTTTACAAAATTAACACTTCCTGAGAAACCTGGTGTTGGCTTAGCGGTTAGGGTGCCGGCTTGGGATCCTAGGATCCTGAGTTCCTTAGCGGTTAGGGTGCCGGCTTGGGATCCTCGGATCCTGGGTTCGAATCCCGGTCGATCGCTGAATTAACACCAGGGGGGTTGCAGCCCGTCATCCTTCCGAGGTCGGCAAATTGAGTACCAGCTCACTGGTAATTCCCTGTGTGTCGCAAGAGGCGACTAACAGGGTTTGCGGCAGGAAGGGCATCCGGCCATAAAACAATGCTTCAAAAAGGGGACCACGGTGCCCAAAAAAGACCAACCCCTGCTCGGCGGGGAAAAATGGCCGCTAAAGGTGGTTCTTCTTCTTGAGAAAGAGGAAAGAGTGGCAGATCCCGTAAATCAAATCCACAGCCATGAGACTAGGATTATCCCACAAATGCATTTATCTGAAACATTAGTGTTTTGATCCGCTGCCGATTTGATCACAAATATACCCAGTGGGATCATACATTGACGTCACTTCCTTGAGAAGAATAATTATCCGTGTTGCTCCCAAGAAGGGTTAACACCCAAAACGTCGGCTCTATCCTCATCCTCACTGTAGTTAGCACACCTCTTTTCGCTTCCCACTGGGGAGACATTGCAGCTATAAGGCCTATTAAAAAAAAACAGATTTAGACATATAGAAAAAATATTCAAATTGTCCGCCATCACAGAACGACACTAGTCTTGACAAAGCATCAATCCACCTGCCGGGAGTTACATACAATGTCACATCGCACTGTCGTAACTAAAGAGTGATGGCAAACATTACCTCTGTCGAGCGACGAGAAGGTTTTCTAGGATCTCAGGGAGAAGACCCTTATGTCGAGAGGCCTTTACAAAGAGGCTTGCAGATGGTGTGACGATAAACTCTTCTTCTTTAATGCTGCAGCACACAGTACACCGCGTGGATAATGGCACAGCACGTCGGACAGCACCATCCGGAACACAACTGGTAAGCATTTATTTGTCCACCAGAGGAAGACTACGAAGAGAGATAATGGACAGATAGAGAAGGCTCACAAACAATGGAATTGTGGGAAAGAGGGTGAACATGAACAGGGTTAGCGACAGGAAGGTCACGGCGTAGGTTAATTGAGGTTTACCTGTATTTGTCGATATGGTCTCTCTGTATGAGGGTTGTGTAACACAGGTTATGTGCGATCATGATGGAGGGGTACAACGAGGAAAAGTCCAACGTGGCGATTGGCAAATCGTAGTAGCTGCAACCCCCAAAAACATCAAACAAGGAGGCACGCACACACACACACACACACACACACACACAATTGAGGTTTTGGATAAGACGACACGTCTATCCGGATGGCAATTCCATCATGTCCACATGTACCACATACCCCTTGATGGGCTCGATAACGATGGCTCCCTGATAATCCTCACCGCTCTCGGCCTTCACCACTGGCATTACGAGGTCATGCTTCATCGCCTGGCACAACACGGAAACCACAACCACCATAAATGGCAGGCACCAGCACCTTAATCTTGCTGCAGTGGATCCAGCTTAGTCAGCGGTGGCTGTATGTAATGGGGGCGCGCATCACATGGCGTGGCGGCACACGTCGTCGCTCAGCGAGCCGATCCGTTCAGGCCCAGCGCGTTGTGGTTCATGTTATTTCTAGTACACGACTTTCGTCAATTCAAAGCAAAAGTCTCTCCTCGACATTTACAAATTAAATATTGAATACACATCGTGTTGATGATAAAAGTGCGGTCACAATCACAAATAGTCTTCTTTCACTTTCAAATAACTTCTGAAAACAAAAATGAAATCACAATTTAAAACCTCAAAATATAATGCAATCACAATTGGGCCGATCAAGGGGTTTAAAAAAGATATTTGTCATGGTACGGGCCGAACTGTCCACACCTGACAAAGCATGGAGTCTTTAGATGGAAGGAAGGTTTAAACAATCACTTTCTCAGGGGGAAAAATGCCATTTACAACAAGCGTTACGCCTAGGCCCCCCGTCGGGGAAGTGATGTGAGTTGACAAAGTGGAGGATGCAGAAAACATGCTATGATATGATATTTCGCTCACAAGGTTCAGACATATATATGGTGGCGGCCATCTTGGATTTTGACGTGGCGACGCAATTTTCTATAGCGTTCTTCCTTGTGCCGAGATACACCCACACACCAGATTAGAAGTTGGTACTTCACTTAGTTTTCAAGATATTCCGCTCAAAAGGTTCAGACATACATGGCGGTAGCCATCTTGGATTTTGACGTGGCGACCCAATTTTCAATAGCGTTTTTCCTTATGCCGAGATACACCCAAACACCAGATTAGAAGTTGGTACTTCGCTTAGTTTTCAAGATATTCCGCTCACAAGGTTCAGACATAGATATGGTGGCGGCCATCTTGGATTTTGACGTGGCGACCCAATTTTCAATAGTGTTTTTCCTTATGCCTTGATACACCCACACACCAGATTAGAAGTTGGTACTTCACTTAGTTTTCAAGATATTCCGCTCACAAGGTTCAGACATACATGGCATCAGACATACATGGCGGCGGCCATCTTGGATTTTGACGTG
The DNA here is from genome assembly GCF_964187855.1 of Myxine glutinosa. Taxonomy (NCBI): domain Eukaryota; kingdom Metazoa; phylum Chordata; class Myxini; order Myxiniformes; family Myxinidae; genus Myxine; species Myxine glutinosa. Next base: position 6,958,412 of record NC_136261.1, on the reverse strand, counting down.
GGTTGCACCCACACACCAAATTCAAATGCGGTCCTTCGCTTACGCACGCACGCACACATGCACGTACGCCCGCACGGACGGAGGGGAAAACCATAGTCCCCCTTTCGCTCCGCGGTGCGACGGGGGACAAAAACACTGACAACTACACCATCACTGGGTAGAGCACACACCTCCACCAGGCTGAAAGGTTTGTATTTTGTATCCCACTGATAGGTCGGATCTGGATTCACACCTGAAGCAAAATTGAATCGGCTTGTTCGGGCCACCGAACCAACTCATCCACCATTTTTTTTTTTTTTTCTTTTTTTTTGTATACTGAATCGAGGCTCATGAAAGAGCTGACATTTACTTCACAAACAAATCAACCAGACAAACAAAATATATAAAAAGAGGGAGCGGAAGACAAGAGATGGGGAAGCACACAAACACTTGAGAACACACAACATTTAAGAGCAGGGTGGGGCGGGCTTGGGAGGGGAGGGCGTGGGGGGAGGAGGGGAGGAGGCGTGGGAAGGGGGGGGGGTGGGAGAAGTATAAAACACAAGGACACCAAGGACTTCCAGGACAGAAGTTGGTATTTCAAAAAAGTGGAATTGGGGTGAAATTAGCGGGGGTAGAAAAGATCAAGGTTTTGGATGGGGGAAGATAAGAGATGGTGGTGAACAGCTGTTTTAAAGACCTGGACGGTGGAGTGGGATTGAAGAGAGTGAGGGAGTTTGTTCCAGAGGCAGGAGAAAAGAGGAATGAAGGAGTGAAGGTGAGCAGAGAGTCTTGATTTTGGAAGTTTAACCATAAGAGGGTTGCAGGCAGATCTTGTGCGACCTGTAGGAATATTTGCGGGACAGAGCCCAGAGAGAGCTGGGGGGGCAAGGCCAGAGAGGAGTCAGTAGAAGACGGAAAGACCACCAACCTGCCTGCGGTGAGTGAGTGAGAGGCCCTTGGAGTTAGCTTCATCACGGGAGATTCCAATGATTCTGAATGCTTTGGTTCAACAGCGTGAAGACGAGCTAGGTGTGAGGCAGGAGCACCAGCCCAGAGGGGAGAGCAGTATTCCATTGAGCTGCGGATGAAAGCCTTGTATGTGGTGAGGAGCTCAGGCGTGCCAAGGAAGGACTTCGCACGACGGAGGATGCCCAGTCGGCGACTGGCTTTGGAGGCCAGATTTGAAATGTGGTTTTCCCAGGAAAGATCATGGCAGATAGTGAGACCCAAAAGCTTGAGTGACAGAACTTCTTGGAGAGGATTATTCAGAAAGTGGATGGGAGGGTTGTCCAGATTGAAAGACATGTTCCACTTGTTTGCCCAGTCTGTGATTTTGTCCAGGTCTGCAGAGAGTGAGGAGGCTGCAGACTGCCGATCTGAGGGATGAAGAATGGAGCGACAGAGAGTGGAGTCATCAGCAAAGAGATAGAGAGGATTTTCAAGAGAGTCAGAGAGATCATTGATGAAGACCAGAAAAAGCACAGGGCCCAGAACACTGCCTTGGGGAACTCCAGCCTGAACAGGAAGAGGAGATGAGAGAAACCCATTCAGGGCCACACGTTGACTACGACTAGAGAGGAAGTCCGCCAGCCATGCGTGGAGATTTCCATGGATACCAAAAGAGGAGAGTTTGGTGAGCAGAGCGGGGTGCCAGACCGTATCGAAGGCACGTGATATGTCTAGGGAGACAGCTCTAATTTCCTGTTTTGCATTGAGGACCTCCATCCATTGTTGAGAAAGCAGAAGCAGCATGTGCAGAGTAGAGTGACCAGGTCTGAAACCAAATTGATGATCAGAGATCAAGCCATTGGAGAAGAGGAAAGATTTCATATCTGAAGCAATGATGGATTCCATGACTTTGCTGATAAATGGGAGAAGGCTGATTGGTCTGTAGTTGCTGGGATCTGTTTTTGCACCTTTTTTGTGCAAAGCGGTGATGTTGGCAGATTTCCAAGCAGATGGAAGATGACCTTGAGCAAAAGAGAGGGTGAAGAGAACAGAGAGAGGGAGTGAAAGAGCGGAAGAACAGGATTTTAGGACCCGTGGGCTGATGCCGTCAGGTCCAGTTGCAGAATCAGAGTCGAGGGTTGACAGAAACTTTTCCACCTTGTCAGGAGGAAAGGACACAGAGTCCAGGAGCAGCTGGGTACGACGGTACGGTGGGTACAGAGAGGGATGGGTTTGGGACACAAGATTTAGAGGCAAACACAGAGTTGAGGCATTCAGCTTTTTTCACGTGCGGAGTCGGCCGTGTGGCCGTTTGAGGTGAGGGAGGGGATGGAGGGGGAACAAACACCAGAAACAGATTCGACTAGATGCCACCAGGATTTGGAAGAGGGAGACAGATAAGAGAGTTCTGTACTGAGAACGGAGAGATATTGTTTCCTGGCTCTCCTGACGGAGGACACACACTTGTTTCGGGCTTTGTGAAAAGAAATGAGATTTCCTTCCGTTGGATTTGCTTTCCAGGAGACGAAAGCAAGTTGTTTCTGGGCAATAGCCTCACCACAAGATTCCGTGTACCATGGACGGGAGGAAGGGTATGACAACTGAAGACGAGATGGGATAAATCTGTGCATGAGAGAGAGCAATTTCCTTTGGAAGAATTCCCAGGATGAGTTGATTTCAGAGGCGGTAGAGATGGGAGACCAGTCCAGATGATTGATGGCTGCTTGAAGACCGTGCCAGTTGGCCTGAGTGAAATGCCAGACTCGTCGACGCTGAGGAGGCTCTCTGAGAATGGTCAGAGAGATGTCCACTTTAACAAGCACATGATCAGATGAGCCGATTGGAGCAGAAGAAGAGCAGCAGACATTTTCAGGGAAGTTAGTCATAACCAAGTCCAGAAGAGACGATGCTCCGTTGACTGAGATCCGGGTCGGGAAATTGACAGATTGTGTCAGTCCCAGTGAGTCACAGAAGTCCTTTGCTGAAGAGCCATGGCTGGTGAGAGAGGTACCCACACCCAGCCAACTGGCATGGTGACAATTGAAATCACCACATATGAGGAAGAGAGAGTTGGGATGGGTAGATAGAAGTTGGTCCATATTATCAGACAGCGAGATGTAGATGGAGTCATCACTGTTTGGTAGATGGTACAACACACATATGAACAAAAGGTGGGAGCGAAGGGGAGGCCGTAGCCAAAGGTATTCCTGGGGGTGAGGTGGAGAGAGGGCAGTGCAGGGTGAGTGAGGAAGAGAGTTTTTTATAAAGATAGGAAACCCCCCCCCCCCCCCCCCCCTCCAGGACGAGGCTCAGGTCTATCATACCGGAGGAGGGAGTAACCTGGGAGAGATACCAAGGAATCAGAGACATCATGAAGGAGGAAAGTTTCTGTTAAGCAGATCACGTCTGGTTTGTCAGAAGCAACCTGTATGGAGAGATCAGTCAAGTTTGAGCGAAGGCCCCGGATGTTTGAGGTCCACACTGTTAAAGAAGAGGAAGGGGGAGCATCGGATACAGAACGGGGGGGGGGGGGGGAGCGGTAGGGTAAGATGTGGAAGAGGAGGAAGAGGTAGGGAGAGCTGTTGAAGGTGTGTCAGAGATTTCAGAATAGCTTGGAGAAAGGGAAGAATGGGGCGGACAAGAGGTTTGATGGTGATTGGGTGAGGCGCCGTGAGGATTTGGAGGGGAGGGGTGATAGGCAAGTTTTTAAGGGGAGGGGTGATGGGGAGGTTTTTGAGGGAAGGGGTGATGGGGAAGAGAGAGATGAAAGAGAGAGAAAAGAGAGAGAAGCGAGAGATGAAATGAAAACAGAGACAGAGACCGAATGTGAAACGTGAAAAATAGAGACGGAAAGTAATTGCGAGCGCAATCGAAGAACCGCTGAGACAGAAACAAAGCCTCAAGGTAGGGAGAGCTGTTGAAGGTGTGTCAGAGATTTCAGAATAGCTTGGAGAAAGGGAAGAATGGGGCGGACAAGAGGTTTGATGGTGATTGGGTGAGGCGCCGTGAGGTGTTATTTGAGGAGGGGGAAGAGTGAGGCAGGAGGTTGAGGGAGATGAAGGTGAAAGTTGGAATGGGGAAGAAGCGGGGAGGACGCTTTGAGGAGGAGGGGTGAGAGGGGAGTCTAGGAGGGGAGGAGTGAGGGAGAGTCTTGGAGGGGAGGGGTGTGAGGGGAGTTTAGGAGGGAAGGGGCAAGGGGGGAGATCTGAAAGGGATGGGTGATGGGGAAGATTTGGAGGGGAGTGGCAAGGGGGAAGATTTGAAAGAGATGGGTGATGGGGATGATTTGGAGGGGAGGGGCAATGGGGTAGATTTAGAGGGGAGGGGTGATGGGGAAGTTTTGGAGGGGAGGGGTGATGGGGAAGTTTTGGAGGGAAGGGATGATGGGGAAGATTTGGAGGGGAGGGGCAAGGGGGAAGATTTGAAAGGGATGGGTGATGGGGAAGATTTGGAGGGGAGGGGTGAGGGGTGGATTTGGAGGGGAGGGGTGATAGGCAAGTTTTTAAGGGGAGGGGTGATGGGGAGGTTTTTGAGGGAAGGGGTGATGGGGAAGTTTTGGAGGGAAGGGGTGATGGGGAAGATTTGGAGGGGAGGGGTGAGATTGGAGATTGAGAAATGTACGATTAATGGGAAACGAACATTTATTGCAAAATGAGTTTCTTGAGACCTTCGAGTCAAAAATACGTTTGAGGACGCTGAAGGATGGGTGGAGTTCTCGAGAGTTTAGGGAATGTATGTAAGAGGCACTGTAACTGTAAGAGATGGAATTTTTTTTTGGAATGAATAGATTTGGTGAGCAAGTCGAAAGCATCCTTTTATAGAAGAAGAAGAAAAAGGTGTTATAGTATATGACAGAATACAGTTCTTCTGGGGACAGTTGAAACATTTTTTAACGACGTGAACACGTGATCACGAACAACGTGGTCGAAGAATGAACGAACAAATAAGAACGAACAACGGATAAGAACAGAGAAGGGAATTTTTTTATTTTTTATTTTTTGAGTTGAGATGAAAACAGAGACAGAGACCGAATGTGAAACGTGAAAAATAGAGACGGAAAGTAATTGCGAGCGCAATCGAAGAACCGCTGAGACAGAAACAAAGCCTCAAGCCAAGGTCAGACACAGTAGCCTACTTGTACTACATTAGGCCTCAGAATACGCGACACGAACTAACCGACGATTCTGTACACAGGTATGAAAAACCAACACTAAGAATACTATTAAAGACACACCAATAGTTACACACACCGAAAGAAAGATACAGTTTCGACAAAAACACAATTGTGAAAAGATACTTAACTTCAAAAGCGTGCGTGCATGGACAGCTTTGAAGAGACATGACGTGACGTGACGTGACGTGACGAGAAGAGACGTGAAGAGACTTTGAAGAGATTTAAAACGTTAGACAAGTGGTCGATGTTCAGGGAAGTTAGGGGGAGAAGAGAAAATCTAAGAAATAAGCAATACAGCGAAGGAAAGAACTTAAATTCACAGAACACCTATGGGGGTAGGGAAGCCGAGAGAAACCAGGCCGCGCACGCGGTGGGACAGAAAACGATTAAATTATACAAAAGTTTGCAAGAATTGCAAATCAACACCAACTGGAAAACACACTGAAACACATGCACAATAAAAAGCGAGTAGAAATTGACGAAGACACGAATGGAAAAAATACTATAACTTTTGCTGCCGTGCAGAGGTCGAAGACGCTTCCTTGCTCCAGGGACCGGAAACGGAAGTCCTCAATGTTTAGTCATAACTCACCTATAACTTGTTGAAATATCATGTTATATATTGTTTAGGCCCCAAATCTCAATGGTGAAAAATACAACAACAACATGCATTTTAAGGCCATTTTCCCTGCTAGAGCGGGGGTTAGCCTTGCGGTCCCCATGACAATCTTCTCCATTTTGCCCTATTTTCTGCATCAATGGTGAAAAATCACGTAAAAAAATAATAATTCTCTGATCCGGATTCAGATCTTCACCAACATTGAATCAATTTGTCCGTGACACACACCCAATCTGTCCACCAGGTTCCATCCGAATCCGTCCACAACTTTTTGAGATATCCTGTTCACAAACAAGCAGACAAACAGACAGGGATGAAAACACAACTTTTCATCGAGGGAGTTTGGAACCCAGTCCAACAATTATTTTGCAGTCCCTGTAGGCCGAGCGTTCACTCACATAAAAAAGGTTTTGGTTGTAAGTATGCTAGCTCACGCCGCACCGTGCTAAGCGAATGCGATGTTCGAGACAATAGGTATTTGCTTTATTCTCCGAAACGACAAACTCCATTTTGACGACTTGACCACAATTTTCATTACCCGTGATGTACCAAAATTTGTTCATGGCATAAAAAACCAGGGGTTTACCCCCCAAAATAGGTATTTACTTTCTTTTATGTTATACTAGCTGAATGCACCCGGCGTTGCCCAGGTTCTTTTTGAATGAATTCAATCTTTGCACTAAAAACAGGAATAAAATGCGGCCTTGCGAAGCAGCGGAGTTTGACAATCCGGCCGTGGCCGCATTTCGTTCATTTACTACTATAATTCAGCTTTTACTTGCGGCCGTAGAAGATTGACTACTATAATTCAGCTGTTTTTAATTGCGAAATGGGCCCAGCCCAGCCGAGGCGGCCTCGCCACCTAGCCTATAACCTTCCCGGGGCCTGTCCCGACATTTTTTGTTTCAGAGGTTTCCTCCTACCTTTCACCGTTCAAGAGATTAGCGTGTGCAGACAAAGAAACAAACAAACAAAAACTTTCTTATATATATATATATATATATATATATATATATATATATAGATAAAAGAAGAAGAAGATATTTTGTGCGTCATCCACACCTACCAGTGATTCCCTGAGATTCTATCAGGTGAGCCCAGGGGCATTGTCCCCATTTTAATGGTATATGCGATGTTTGTTGGCAGTAGTGCTAATATTTGGTTTGGTAGACTTCACAATGTAGCAGCCATATTGGAAAAAAACATTAAAAGTCTGGAAAAAACATCAAATAGTAACGTGACCCCTCATTTTTTATTTGAAAACCCGGATGCTAAACTAATAATTTATTTTACTTTGCCTTAAATCAACGTTTCAAAGAGTATAAATAAATTAATTCTGGGTTTTACCGCCATTTTCCCCAGTGTCTGCTACACCTTCCTATCTAACACGTCACATTAGTTATTCATGCCTGGTGTTTGCGTCCTTCATGACGTCCTTAAAAACAGTAACTTCCCTGTTTGGAATGATTTAAATTTTTGTTTCATAGCCAGGCAGGTAGACAGTGTAAAGATATCTCACTCCTCTCTGAGCATGTGTGGTCGGGACGGATTCAGAACCACAGCACCGCTTTGAGCACATCCTCCATCGTAACGATAAATACAGGTTCATTTTCTGATTCATGTTCCGAGTCATGTTGAAAATACAACATTCAATTGAAATCGACTTGTTCCTCTATAATAAACTGAGGTTTGTAGATGGACGAATGGACGCACAGACGTGACCCTGTTGCTTAACCCCACTTTTCACTTCACATACGCAGGATAATGATGAACGCAAAGTCAAGCCCCGATCACCAACAAAAACGAGAAAATGTTACGCCACTGCAAGCCAGGCCTACCTGGCGAAGCAGCTGTGAGACGACTTTGATCTGCTGTCCACGATACAGCAGGTAGGTGAGGGGCACACCCGTGACGCGTGCCATTTCCATGTAGTTGATCACGCACATGAGCTTCTCGAGCAGCCTCAGAGGCAGGAAGGCATCCTTCAGGCAGTAAACGGCAAGGCGGCGGCGAGTCTGCTCGGTCCCGTTCTACGGAAAAGAAAACACACACAGACATGGCACCTTCGGCCCCCCCATTATCGTCGAGGCCCTCTCCGTGGAAACGGAATCCCAGGACCGAAGGCAAAGCCGTGATGAAATGACCTGTAAATCGGTGATGATCGAGTGCTGCACATCCTCCTTCTGCTCCTGCAGGAAGTGAAAGCTCACGGCATTCAACGTGTAGGAGCGCAGCTTGTAGTCGCGTAGCAGCACCTTAAACACAAGGTAATGTATTCCATGATGGACGGTTCGACTGCGACACAACACAAATCGTTTCATTCCCACCTGTAAACCTGGCAGTTTGTCATTTTCATATTCATCACGTGATGCCACCTCAAAGGGACATCTTATTAAATCTGTATAACTCATGTTGCCGTCTAGAACAGCGTTTGTCTGAGGATCTGGTCACCAGACAGGGGGACAGCGTTTACTAACCATTACAGTTTCATATTTCACTAAAAGTATAAATAATAAACTTCTGTGGAACGTTTTGGGGTCCCAGCAGGTGTCGTAAGCAGGTAGGAGGTTTTAGAAATTCCTCAATACAATTACGATTCTGAAATTCGATCGCCATGGATCTTGCTCCCGAATCCGGAAGTGAACAGATGACGACAATTCGCTGGTTTGATATCATTACAATCGTGATTTAATGTTATGTTTTGATATATCAACACCATCGTATTCATTTGTGATTGGAATGATGAATGATGCTGTTTGGAATGAAAATAGAGATATTGAGTTTCAAGAAGAATGAGGAAATGACGTAAGGGTTTCCATCCGTGACATTCGCGGATTCCCCATTTGCAGTTTCGCCATTGACTGGATATAGAAACATTCAGACTGGGTACGTTTTTTGTCCAAGTCCTTCACGAAGCTGCTGTCCATGCCCGACGTTCGACTGAATGCGGCAAAGGAATGTGGAATTTATTGGTTCCATGGTTTAGCATTCACCGTTTTTTTATCCAAGTCATTCACGAACCGGCTGTCCATGCCTGAAGTCAAAAAAAATAAAAATAACTTACATTATTTGCTAAATGCTAACTGGTATCCCCACCCAGTATCCCACACATGGACATACAAAGACATATAGTCCTTGGTATGTCTTGGCCGGGGTTTGAACTGCCGACATCCCAGGATCAGAGTGGATTGTCGAACCATTCATTACACCACCAAGTCTGGGAATAAAGTCTGAATTCAAAGTAATTATCAAGTCTTTAAGGTTTAAGGACTCAAATCTAAAAGATGGGAGTCCCGCGTCCCATCTTGTCGTGTGCATCTCCAGTCAAGTATAGAGTTGCACGAAATACAACTGAAGTACTACAGGCCTGGTTCGTGTACAAATATCTCTTCAAGCTTGAGACATTCAAAGTTCACGTCAAGGTTGGCCACGGTATATTTTGAAAACCAAAACCAACAAACCATGATCGAAGGCCACTTGATGGAGGTTCCTCCAGCACAAGCAAACGATTCCCAAAAACCCGATCGATTCGGTGTCGCATATCGATTGGACAAATTTTAGCCACAGAAGCGGCACGGACAGGTGGCGACAGGGATATCAAAAGTCAACACCTGAGAGACTGGAAATGTCTCAGCTTCTCAACACTCAAATCCTTTGCAAAAAAATAAACAAAAAACAAACACTTAAGCTGACCGCCGACCCCACCTGCAACAGGTCGAAGGTGACTCTGCCCTCAATGTTGATAATCTTATTGTCACGACGACCCATCTGCCGTGACTGGAACGAAGAGTCGCGGATGACCGAGCGCATAGTTGGAATGCGACCCAGGTGAGGGAACGTCGCCACCTACTCGCACCACACAAAAGCACAAGGAAATCAACCACGGCTTGACGCGGTTACGACTTATCGATCACAAAACTAAGAAAAATAACCGAATTGCAGGCCCACCTTCAACGCGACAGCCCTGTTCAGCAGATATGGGAGATCAAAGTTTTGAATGTTGTATCCCGTCAGAATATCCGGATCGACTATCCGAAGGAACTCGGACCATGCCTATCACGCAAGGAAACCGCAAGAGTAGTCATCAAATGTAAGGAGACCATTCAAGCATCGCATGGTGTCCATGTTGAGGAATTGAGTGTCTTCTCCCAGGCACAAGGCCAGTAACAAAAGCAGTTACTTCAGTGTGAATCTATAAACCGAATCATTGCTTTAAAGTAAATACCTCATTCACCTCCTCACAGAGCTGGTACTGATTTACAATAAAAATGCTCCTGTACCAAGGTGTGTCGAGTCAAATACACATCTAATTTAAATTAAAAACAAATATGGGAAGAGCAAGATTAGATCAATAGGTGATCAAAGTGGAGCAATGAACAAAAGGAAGCATGAGAGGTTTTAAAGGAGTGTGCAACAAGGGAAAGGTGACCACATCAGGCCGGGCAGGGTGGCCTTGAGGTCGGCTATGCACACTCACCTCTGAGTGGTCTGGCCTGGGTTCAAATCTCGGCCTGACTATTAACTGTCATCCTGGCAGGATGATTCATCAATGCGTGTGTCACCAGGTGGACGTTAAACTGGGAATCCCTCAGATAAAGATCCCATGGTGTCCTTTGTGAAAAGTAGGTGAGATATTGCCGGCACCCTGAACAAATTACAATTTCCTGCCTTAACTTACAGAAGGTGTTGCATCAGCGGCACAGCCACCCCCTTAGCCAATGATGCTACTTCTAGCCATGTGCTATATACAAAAGAAGAAGAAGAAGAAGAAGAGGAAGAAGAATAAGAAGGTGACTACATCATATGTAACTGGAGGACTTTGCGATGTCTCAGGATAAAATCAGTGCCGTGCATCCTCAAAATGCTCAACCTTGAGGAGGTCATCCTCACGCTGGAAACTGTACACGTCACAGCCCACAATTGTGGCGCAGGTATTCAGGGTAAACACCGTACGGAGGAAGGGGTCTTTGTCTCCCTGACGAAGAACCATGGTAGCGATCTGGATCACCGCATCTCGCTCGGCCTCGGGGAAAACTCCTGCGGAAAACAAGTTAGATCGTTTTTAAAGAGAACCTGTGGAAAGCCATGCAAGATAACTTCCTGCATATGGTACCGATGTAGTAAGGCCAAAAAAAACAACAAAAAAAAACATGTTTAGCGTCCTGCCTTTTTGAAAAAAAGGAGGAGGCACCTTTTTTTTTTCTTTTTTTTTTTCAAAATGGCCGCCATGCTCATTTTTCCCAAGATGGTCGCCTGCTTTTTTGTTTCTTTAGATTTGAAATACATGTAGAATGTTTGGGTCTTGACGAAAACAGAGCATGTAGAAACTACAGCACGCTAGCGCTAACATTCTATAGCACGCTCACACGTTTTGCTAGTCTACAACAACCAGCCGCATATTACTGCCGGACCCGTATGTACGTGTATCACAGACGGGATTATTTTGTGTGAGCGGCCATGAAACAATTATGATGGAGCCTATCAAATCGAGAGAGTGAGAAAATTGATTGCTCGCGATCAGTCGAACGATGTTTAAAAAAAAAAAAAGAAAAAAAAAAAAAAAGAAGGCGGCCTCTAAAAAGGAAGCGGGCGGGGACGCTAAACATGAATATTTTTTTGTTTGGCCTAAGTCAAGGTACGAGTCCATTAGTCAACATCAGGATTGCCATCGATACCTCGTCAGCAACGCCAACGACATGATTGCAATCTCCTACAAATTTAGACTGAATTTTTTTTTTTTTATAACTACTCTCATGATCAGAGAGTTGCCCTCAGGATGGAATGGATCCCCATCAAAGGTACGATTCCACGAGGTAGGGTCTCCGCACAATGAGAGACAAACTGACCCTTCCTGCCGGCACACTCGATGTCAAAGCTGAGAACCCTCAGAGGGGCGATCCTCTGCCACTCGCCGTCCACACAGTGGCTCACGAACGATGTGTAGGCCACATCCACCTCGATTTGTGCGAGTGATATCTGTACACGCACACACACAGTCATACATACATGTCAATGCTCTTGTTTGTTCCTTTTTGGACAAAGTTTCTAAACATTTTTTGTACCTCGTGTTCCTAACACTTGGATTATGGTTAAGAAACAGTTGTTGCTCAAAGTTGCATTTGAGAAACTAGCGTGGATTGGCTCGCTACCGAGGAACAAGTTTGTTTTTTAACTTCAGATCACACCGTGTATGACACCATATGTTAGATGAGGTCATTGAAAGGATCAGATCATGCCTCAACATTCGAAATTCCCTACGCTAGTTTTAGCAACTTGGGAGGGTGGGGGGAAGGGGAGGGGAGGGCAATAACAGCAATTTACAAACCCCTTTTGGGGGCGGGGGGGATATTGTTCTGGAACAACATTAATATTATGTTATTATCATTGGTGTCGTTACCCTCGCCAGAGAAGATGGTATTGCATTTGGGTCCGTTTGTTTCTTTGTTACTTGCCGGAACAGATTACGGCAAGTATGTTGGTTGGTTGGTCTGTCTGTCTGTCTGTCTGTTTGTTTGTTTGTGCGCAATACTACGTCTACATCGTTGCACCTAGCATCGCCATACTTTACACACATATTTGCCTTGCCCTGGAATAGACTGTGCCAGTGTGCCTTGATTTGAATACCTACCTTCATTGATTACAACAGCAATTAATAAAAACCTATTTATAATTAGAAACTCGCTGCAGGTTTGCCCAATCACGACGCCCTCTAGCGGCAAAAATACATCAAAATGGCGCGGGTGAGCTGAACTGTCAATTAATTTAATGATTTTTGTCCGATATTGTTGAAATACTGCTTGTGATACCTCACAGGGGAAGAATAAGAATAAGTAAGAATAAATATATTAGATAAAAAAAGTACATTCCGGCAAGTCCTCGGTCTCTGACCGATTTTACATTTGTCTGTCTGTCTGTCTGTCTGTTTGTTTGTTCACACAGAGCGTGAGTACGCTTTTCTCTGCAACCGTTGGTCTGACTGACAAGAAATTTTCACTATAATAGTCAGGTTCACTATGTTTTTTCGTTCAAAATTTTGGTAGATTAGCAAAACTATACATTTTTGGAATACTCAGAGCATGAGGAATCCAAAAATTAATGTTTACATTTGCGTAGACACCTTTGCGAAAATGACACAGGACAGTGATGAAGATAGTCAGGTTCACTATGTTAACAAATATAATTTCTTTCAAAATTTTGGGATTAGCAAACCTGTACATTTTTGGAATCTTCAGAGCATGGAGAATCTGAAAATCAATGTTGGCATTTGCACAGACACCTGCATGGCCGCCATTTTGGATTTTGAAAATGGCCGCCATAAAATACATATTTTGCGCGATCTCGGCTTCTAGTCAACCTAGAGACTTAATTAAATATGCTAATCCTATGTTTTCTGGGTCAAGGAATCGAATAAAGGCCTCAAAATAGTGCTCAGGATTATAGAAAAGCAACAAACAAAGGTGATTGAAAACCATTGTCTTTATATTTGTGATATAACTGTATTTAGCCCAGCGGCTAAGTCGAAAAATATTTCACTTTGTGGAGAAATTATGAAACTTTGCAGACAAGTGGAGGACCCCAGTAGGAACATTTTTCGATTAGGACCCAACTCTGAAAAGCCCCCTGGTGGCCGACGATTGCAGTGGCTAACCCCCCCCCCCCCCCCCCCCCCATGACAATTTGGGTGGACAGGTGATCAGTTAGCATCCCATATGACTTTACTTAGCACCCCGTATTATTTCAGTGCTGCCATCTGTTTGCATTAGTTTAGGTTAAGACAGAAGATTTCCTTTTTTATGCAATAAAGTTCTTTGCAGACATCAAAGTTCGTTATCATTATTGTATTAACGCATGTTTTCTTTTACAGGTGGAAAACCATAAACCATGTCCAGGTCATTCAAGATCGTTCCTTTTCAAGTCAATCGGATGAAAATTGAGGATTTTAGAAATTTGGCCTATGTTGACCTTTTGGCCAATGTTGACCTCAAAAATAATTGGTAGTTGTATTCAGTGTCCTGATATGTAAATGCTCTTCAAATTTCAAGTCAATCAGATGAAAATTGAGAATTTAAGAAATTTGACAAAGTTGTTGACCTTTGGCCTATGCTGAGTTGGGTCCTAATCGAAAAATGTTCCTACTGGGGTCCCCAACCTGTGTGCAAAGTTTCATAATTTCTCCACAAAGTGAAATATACTGCCATATTTTTCGACTTAGCCGCTGGGCTAAATACATAATACATGATATTGCAAGTCCTTTGAAGTTATAGGTTGTTATAGGAAGTTATAGGTAGTATCAGATTGAACTATAAGTCCTATACACAGGATCTACGAGGTCCATACCGTTCAGGAATATGCTTTTACAGATCTTCATCACTGTCCTGAGTGTCATTTTCGCAAAGGTGTCTACGCAAATGTAAACATTAATTTTTGGATTCCTCATGCTCTGAATATTCCAAAAATGTATAGTTTTGCTAATCTACCAAAATTTTGAACGAAATTATATTTGTTAACATAGTGAACCCGACTATAAGAGCGCCTCCTGTTGTAAAAAAAATTTAATTGATAATTACGACATCATCGATCACGTGGTGTGGGTGCAATCTTGGAAAAAACGAAAAACTTTCCACCTCTATATCTCCGAAACCGCTCTATGGGACAAATTGAAACACGTCTCATTGTCAAGTGCTCCCCATGCAGAACAACATATATTGCACAGAACAATTATCATATGATGTCATCGTGCCTCATTATGACGTCATAATTAGACAAGTAGAACGTTTGATCCGATCAGTTTGAAATTTCTTGAGCATGAGGTACACAAAAATTGTACGGGAGAATTCAAATTGACAACATCATCGGTCACGTGGTTTGGCAGCCATTTGGATTGAACATAAATCGACGTTGTCAATAAACCACATAAACACAGCAGTTAATAAACACGACACAAAATACACCGCACAAACACGTCCTGGCGAGGGTCTGCAATCTCTGATTGCTCTTTGTGGTTATTACTTTTGTTATTAGAAGCGACATTAGAAAAAAGACGTCACGGAAAAACGCCACAAGAGCAGCAGGAATGGTCGTGTTATAAACGCTAGTGGGTATATAGACTACAGTAGATCTTCGCTCCGTTCCATTTGTCGGCGTGATAAGCATAGATTGCTTCACGGATGTCAGGATTCCTCCAAATTTCTTTCAGGTTACTTTTAAACAGCATTGGCGACTGTTTCAAAAGGTAATCGTACGTTTGTGGTTTCTAATATACTAGGGCATGCCCGTACTATATCTATATCTAAAATTATATCCCCCCCCCCTCTATTTACATGAAATGGTTTGGTCCAAAGCGAACGGCTTGCGAGTGGTGACAATCCCCCCCCTCTATTTACATGCAATGGTTTGGTCCAAAGCGAACGGCTTCCGGAGTTTGGTAAAGAAATCGCCATCGCGTGCACAAACGCGCAGGAAAGCGAATGAATCGCAAATTCGTTTTTATTAGTTGTAAAACATAGTTTAACGCCAACATAGTTTGCAAACGTGAAATAAATGAATACGCTCTCAAATGTGCCATCCGAGGCAGAGTGTGCCCGCCACGTTCGGCACACGCGATCGTTCGCTGCTCTCTGATTGGTTGAATCGTTTTTTGGACATAGCTCGGTAAGTAATTGTCCGATTAATATGAAACCTTGAAAAGGCACATCCTCGGGTCCCCAGCAATATACCTGGCAAGTTAAAAGTATATCGGACCCGTGGTTGTCGAGAAACAGCGGTCACAGACAAACAAACAAACGTACAGACGTACAGACAGACAGACAGAGATTACTGGAATTATAGATAGATATACACTTCTTCTAGGGGCCGTTGCTCCCACAAAATGCCCAATGAAAAGTTATTTATTCATGTTAACACGGAGTTTGTTCAAGGAGGAAAACCCCTTTGTGGAGGGGCAACATTATTAGTATTAATATTCTTTTGTAAAAACATTAATATTATGCTGTTATCATTGGTGTTGTTATCATAAGTGTTATTACTTTTGTTATTAGAAGTGGCCTTGGCAAAACGCCACGATTAGCTAACACGGATATACACCTCAACATGCAACCCCCTTGGTGGGGAAAACCCCCTTGGGGTGGGGGAGAGGGGGGGGGCGATAAATCGCTACAACATTCATTGTGTGACCCTTAGTCTCCCTATCAAGACTTGTTGTGATTGGGTAAGTAACGATTTAATGTATCGCGGTCCAAAAAAATTGCGAAATTTGATGGTTTTGCGAAAGATGATGGGAATAGAGCCTGTGATTGATGCTGTGAAGAGGAACAGGTTGAGATGGTTTGGTCATGTGTTGAGGAAGGATGAAAGTGACTGGTTGAGAAGAGTGATGGAAATGAATGTAGAAGGAAGTAGAGGACGGGGAAGACCGAGAAAGACTTGGCTAAAGATGGTGGAAGAAGAAATGCGGGCAAAGGGGTTAACAAGGGGAGATGCAGAAAATAGGGCAAAATGGAGAAGATTGTCATGGGGACCGCAAGGTTAACCCCCGCTCTAGCAGGGAAAATGGCCTTAAAATGCATGTTGTGTTGTTGTTGGTCCAAAAAAAATCCAAAAAAAATCAGACAGACAGACAGACAGAGAGCAAATTGCGTAATTATTATGATTACTAAACGAGGCAGGCACTATCCTTCACTAAATTAAGATGATTTGTAATACTGGCTACCACCAAGATGCGTGTTTGAGTCGTGGTGGACATGGTTTCAGGCATACGGAATCTCAGAAGCGGTGTGTTAATGAGCAGAGACCAAAAGGTGACAATAATGGTTCAAAACGACACCATGTGACCAGCGATAACCTTCCCTTCTGATGCGTTGTGGGTTCCTCAGGGAATAAGGGGTCCTGACCTTAGCAGTTTTATCCATGTCGTTCTCCTGGCGGAGCTGGTATTTGCCGGCCGGAAGCTCGATCCAATTGCAGCCAACCACGTCCCGATCCACCATGAACCTAAAACAGTGCAAATCGCTCCTTTCATGTGGACCATGTTCACAACAATAATGACGGTGTGATGGACTGATAAAGGGTTACTCAACTTATCATTCTTCACCCACCCACCTGATCTCAAACTCAACGTTGGACTCATACGCCTGGTAGGAATGAAGGGGAAGTGGACCTACTTTGAGACCTTCTTCAAGGAGGCGTTTTGCAGGTGCCAGCAAACGAGGTAAGGCCATAGTGATCCGTAAAAAATCATGCTTGTGGTTCTGATGGTAACCATAGATACCTACAAAGATGCCAAAAGATCATTTTCATTCCAGAATCCACCACACTTTGTACACCCTTCCAAACCACCACAATTTCACTGTGATTTCTGTGGTAGGCCAACAGGCCAGTAACTCACTCTCCTTCTTGCACATGTCTACAGCAAGTACTGCTTGGACCAAATTCTCACGATTCGAACGCAGGTCGTTCATCACCGCATGATTCAGGGCACTCTTGAACTCCGACACGTGCTCCGCCTTAAAGCCTGCACAAAACACCATTCTCACCATTGTGTTTGGCAACCAGCAGGAGGTGCTTCGCATCGCAACGAACAAAAATATTACAACAATTGTGGTGCAGTTTTCAACAACACTCGTCATTTATTGATTTGTCAATTTATATCAATAAATAGGCAAATGCTGTCTGCCTGTCACTCCCAGTCTGAAACACGGAAACGCTCCTCGGAGAGAAAAAAAAATTATCGAGTAAAAATTGCTTCAAATTAATCCAAACCCACAAGAAAATTGTATCAATCTGACAAAAAATTGAACCCAGGCAGTGTATAAGCAACAGACCTCAGTGTATAGACCCAGGCAGTGTATCGGCCTCAGTTGCTGCCGAATTCTTTTTTATTTTCCGTTACGAAATATATAACCTCCCCCTTTTGAGTTCTTTCAACCAGCACAAGAATAAAAGGCCTCCTTTTTTATGTCTGGCTATTTTCATCATGGACTTCTGCTAGTCCAGCCCAAGACAACTGCCCAGGGCTAAACGACAATAACAACTACTATAGTACCTGACTGCAAAGCCGCAATGAGCCGGCGAAGCCAAAGCCCCTTGCCACTATTTTACCCATCACTCTGGCATCAGTAGGTTAGGTAGTTGGGAGTAGGTAGGTGTAGTAGGTACCGTACCTAGTTCAAAATGACACCATTTGCATTTTGGATGAGATTAAATTTTATAAAATTTCCTTCTTCATTAATTTGGTGAATTCCGTCTCAATTTCGGATATTTCCGGCCGTGAAAAACTATCCCCTACGGCCGCGAGATTTCTAAAAAATAATTCTTCGTCAATTTTAGAATATTTGACGCCGTTTTCAGCGTCCGAAACGCGGTAAAAAGCTTTTTTGAAATATTTTTTCAAATACCCGAATCTCATTGGTTCCGGTGTTTGGTGACGATTTTCGTTGAAGATAACCAGGGCCCGTGTGGGCCCGGGGAACGAGGTTGGTCTTAAAGTATTTTAATTACAAATTAGAGGTGCATAAGATTGTGAATCAAAAAAAGACGGGTGAAACAAACTCCTATTGAACTTTTTCGCAATTTTTTATGCATACTTCCGCATCCGCAAGATGGCGGCCTCCATGGAGCGATTTGGTTTTTGAAATATTTTTTCAAATGCTCGAATCTCATTGGTTCCGGTGTTTGGTGACGATTTTCGTTGAAGATAACCAGGGCCCGTGTGGGCCTGGGGAACGAGGTTGGTCTTAAAGTATTTTAATTACAAATTAGAGGTGCATAAGATTGTGAATCAAAAAAAGACGGTGAAACAAACTCCTATTGAACTTTTTCTCAATTTTTTAATACATATTTCCGCATCCGCAAGATGGCGGCCTCCATTGAGTGATTTGGTGCGTCAAAGCTTGGAATTCTCAAAGGATCCAATAAAATCTGGTTTTTCAACATAATACGAACGCGTTCATTCACAACACCGGCTTCGCCGGCTACAACAACAACAACAACAACAACAAGCATCAATGTCTTCCCCTCCAATGTCATTTTGATGCTATGGAAGGTCACGCATCTCGTTCACATGTGATGCCATCAATGAATGGCGCTTAAGAGCAATATTAAACGATCGGCACATCCTACCAATATTTTTTATTTTTTTTTGTTTTTTTGTATACTGAATCGAGGCTCGTGAAAGAGCTAACATTTACTACACAAACAAATCAACCAGACAAACAAAATATATAAAAAGAGGGAGCGGAAGACAAGATGGGGAGAGAAGGGGAAGCACACAAACACAACATTTGAGAGCAGGGAGATGTGTGGAAGGGAGAGGGCTTGTGGGGAGGAGGCGTGGGAAGGGGGGATCATGAAGGAGAAGGGAGAAGTATAAAACACAAGGACACCAAGGACTTCCAGGACAGAAGTTGGTATTTCAAAAAAGTGGAATTGGGGTGAAATTAGCAGGGGTAGAAAAGATCAAGGTTTTGGATGGGGGAAGATAAGAGATGGTGGTGAACAGCTGTTTTAAAGACCTGGAGGGTGGAGTGGGATTGAAGAGAGTGAGGGAGTTTGTTCCAGAGGCGGGAGAAAAGAGGAATGAAGGAGTGAAGGTGAGCAGAGAGTCTTGATTTTGGCAGTTTGACCATAAGAGGGTTGCAGGCAGATCTTGTGCGACCTGTAGGAATATTTGCGGGACAGAGCCCAGAGAGAGCTGGGGGGGCAAGGCCAGAGAGGAGTCGGTAGAAGACGGAAAGACCACCAACCTGCCTGCGGTGAGTGAGTGAGAGGCCCTTGGAGTTAGCTTCATTGCGGGAGATTCCAATGATTCTGAATGCTTTGGTTTCAACAGCGTGAAGACGAGCTAGGTGTGAGGCAGGAGCACCATCCCAGAGGGGAGAGCAGTATTCCATTTGGTGCGGATGAAAGCCTTGTATGTGGTGAGGAGCTCAGGTGTGCCAAGGAAGAACTTCGCACGACGGAGGATGCCTAGTCGGCGACTGGCTTTGGAGGCCAGATTTGAAATGTGGTTTTCCCAGGAAAGATCATGAAAGCTTGAGTGACAGAACTTCTTGGAGAGGATTATTCAGAAAGTGGATGGGAGGGTTGTCCAGTCGGTCTTTTCGGAGAGACATCGTAAGAGTGTGAGATTTGTCAGGATTGAAAGACATGTTCCACTTGTTTGCCCAGTCTGTGATTTTGTCCAGGTCTGCAGAGAGTGAGGAGGCTGCAGACTGCCGATCTGAGGGATGAAGAATGGAGCGACAGAGAGTAGAGTCATCAGCAAAGAGATACAGAGGATTTTCAAGAGAGTCAGAGAGATCATTGATATAAAAAATTTTAAAAAACACCTTTAGAGGCCATTTTTCCCCGCAAAGCGGGGGTTGGCCTTTTTCGGGAACCGTGGTTGTTGTTGTTTTTTGGTCCCCTTTTTGAAGTGATGTTTTACGGCCGGATGCCCTTCCTGACGCCAACCCTTTTTGCCGCCTTTAACGACAAACAGGGAATTACCAGTGAACTGGTACTCAATTAGCCGACCTCGGAAGGATGACAGGCTGAGTGAGTCAACCCCCCTGGCGTTAATTCAGCGATCGACCGGGATTCGAACCCAGGATCCTAGGATCCTAAGCCGGCACCCTAGCCGCTAGCCCAACACCAGGGTTAGAGAGATCATTGATGAAGACCAGAAAAAGCACAGGGCCCAGAACACTGCCTTGTGGAACTCCAGCCTGAACAGGAAGAGGAGATGAGAGAAACCCATTCAGGGCCACACGTTGACTACGACTAGAGAGGAAGTCCGCCAGCCATGCGTGGAGATTTCCATGGATACCAAAGGAGGAGAGTTTGGTGAGCAGAGCGGGGTGCCAGACCGTATCGAAGGCACGTGATATGTCAAGGGAGACTGTTCTAATTTCCTGTTTGGCATTGAGGACCTCCATCCATTGTTGAGAAAGCAGAAGCAGCATGTCCAGAGTAGAGTGTCCAGGTCTGAAACCAAATTGATGATCAGAGATCAAGCCATTGGAGAAGAGGAAAGATTTCATATCTGAAGCAATGATGGATTCCATGACTTTGCTGATAATTGGGAGAAGGCTGATTGGTCTATAGTTGCTGGGATCAGTTTTTGCACCTTTTTGTGCAAAGCGGTGATGTTGGCAGATTTCCAAGCAGATGGAAGATGACCTTGAGCAAAAGAGAGGGTGAAGAGAACAGAGAGAGGGAGTGAAAGAGCGGAAGAACAGGATTTTAGGACCCGTGGGCTGATGCCGTCAGGTCCAGTTGCAGAATCAGAGTCGAGGGTTGACAGAAACTTTTCCACCTTGTCAGGAGGAAAGGACACAGAGTCCAGGAGCAGCTGGGTACGACTGGGTACGGTGGGTACAGAGAGGGATGGGTTTGGGACACAAGATTTAGAGGCAAACACAGAGTTGAGGCATTCAGCTTTTTCACGTGCGGAGTCAGCCGTGTGGCCATTTGAGGTGAGGGAGGGGATGGAGGGGGAACAAACACCAGAAACAGATTTGACCAGACGCCACCAGGATTTGGAAGAGGGAGACAGATAAGAGAGTTCGGTCCTGAGAACGGAGAGATATTGTTTCCTGGCTCTCCTGAGGGTGGACACACACTTGTTTCGGGCTTTGTGAAAGGAAATGAGATTTCCTTCCGTTGGATTTGCTTTCCAGGAGACGAAAGCAAGTTGTTTCTGGGCAATAGCCTCACCACAAGATTCCGTGTACCATGGACGGGAGGAAGGGTATGACAACTGAAGACGAGATGGGATAAATCTGTGCATGAGAGAGAGCAATTTACTTTGGAAGAATTCCCAAGATGAGTTGATGTCAGAGGCGGTAGAGATGGGAGACCAGTCCAGATGATTGATGGCTGCTTGAAGACCGTGCCAGTTGGCCTGAGTGAAATGCCAGACTCGTCGACGCTGAGGAGGCTCTCTGAGAATGGTCAGAGAGATGTCCACTTCAACAAGCACATGATCAGAAGAGCCGATTGGAGCAGAAGAAGAGCAGCAGACATTTTCAGGGAAGTTAG
The DNA here is from genome assembly GCF_964187855.1 of Myxine glutinosa. Taxonomy (NCBI): domain Eukaryota; kingdom Metazoa; phylum Chordata; class Myxini; order Myxiniformes; family Myxinidae; genus Myxine; species Myxine glutinosa. Next base: position 6,936,672 of record NC_136261.1, on the reverse strand, counting down.
TCATTACCAAGTCCAGAAGAGAAGATGCTCCGTTGACTGAAATCCGGGTCGGGAAATTGACAGATTGTGTCAGTCCCAGTGAGTCACAGAAGTCCTTTGCTGAAGAGCCATGGCTGGTGAGAGAGGTACCCACACCCAGCCAACTGGCATGGTGACAGTTGAAGTCACCACATATGAGGAAGAGAGAGTTGGGATGGGTAGATAGAAGTTGGTCCATATTCTCAGACAGCAAGATGTAGATGGAGTCATTACTGTTTGGTGGACGGTACAACACACATATGAACAAAAGGTGGGAGCGAAGGGGAAGCCGTAGCCAAAGGTATTCCTGGGGGTGAGGTGGAGAGAGGGCAGTGCAGGGCGAGTGAGGAAGAGAGTTTTTTATAAAGATAGCAACCCCACCTCCAGGACGAGGCTCAGGTCTATCATACCGGAGGAGGGAGTAACCTGGGAGAGATACCAAGGAATCAGAGACATCATGAAGGAGGAAAGTTTATGTTAAGCAGATCACGTCTGGTTTGTCAGAAGCAACCTGTATTGAGAGATCAGACAAGTTTGAGCGAAGGCCCCGGATGTTTGAGGTCCATACCGTTAAGGAAGAGGAAGGGGGAGCATCGGATACAGAACAGGGGGGGGGGGGGGGGGAGCGGTAGGGTAAGATGTGGAAGAGGAGGAAGAGGTAGGGAGAGCTGTTGAAGGTGTGTCAGAGATTACAGAATAGCTTGGAGAAAGGGAAGAATGGGGCAGACAAAAGGTTTGATGGTGATTGGGAGAGGCGCAGTGAGGTGTTATTTGACGAGGGGGAAGAGCGAGGCAGAAGGTTGAGGGAGATGAAGGTGAAAGTTGGAAGGGGGAAGAAGCGGGGAGGACGCTTTGAGGAGGAGGGGTGAGAGGGGAGTCTAGGAGGGGAGGAGCGAGGGAGAGTCTCGGAGGGGAGGGGTGTGGGGGGAGATTTGAAAGGAATGGGTGATTGGGAAGATTTGGAGGGGAGGGGCAACGGGGAAGATTTGAAAGGGATGGGTGATGGGGAAGATTTGGAGGGGAGGGGCAAGGGGGAAAATTTGAAAGAGATGGGTGATGGGGAAGATTTGGAGGGGAGGGGTGATGGGGAAGATTTGGAGTGAAGGGGTGATGGGGAAGTTTTGGAGGGAAGGGGTGATGGGGAAGATTTGGAGGGGAGGGGTGATGGGGAAGATTTGGAGGGGAGGGGTGAGATTGGATTTCGAAAAGTGTACGATTAATGGGAAACGAACATTTATTGCAAAATGAGTTTCTTGAGACATTCGAGTCAAAAATACGTTTGAGGACGCTGGAGGGAGGATGGAGTGCTGGAGAGTTTAGGGAATGAATGAAAGATGCACTATAAGAGATGGAATTTTTTTTTGGAATGAATAGATTTGGTGAGCAAGTCGAAAGCATCCTTTTATAGAAGAAGAAGAAAAAGGTGTTATAGAATATGACAGAATACAGGTCTTCAGGGGACAGATTAGACATTTTTTAACAACGTGATCACGTGATCACAAACAACGTGGCCGAAGAACGAACGAACAAATAAGAACGAATAAACGAATAAGAACAGAAGGAAATATTTTTTGTTTTTTTTTGTTTTTTTGAGGAGATTTTAAAACAAGGAAGTATGGGGTGAAAAGATCCGGAAAACCAGAGACCAGAAAGTAATTGCAGCGCGATCGGAGAACCGCTGAGACAAAAACAAAGCCTCAAGCCAAGGTCGGACACGGTAGCCTAGTACTACACTTAGGCCTCAGAATACGCGATACGAAAGACCGACGATTCTGTACACAGGTATGAAAAACCAACACCAAGAATACTATTAAAGACACCCCAATAGGTACATACAACGAGAGAAAGATACAGTTTCGACAAAAACACAATTGTGAAAAGTTACTTAACTTCGAAAGCGAGCGCGCATGGACAGCTTTGAAGAGACGAGACCTCCAATCTTCCTTTCGTTATTGTTATCGTGTTGAGAATCAGACATGTTGAAAACAAAAAAAATCAAACCCATCCATCCCCCATGCCATGCTCTGGTACACCTGCCTAATCCTGAGGGTACGAAGAAGTATGGAGCGAATCCGTGCACGTGGCAGCAAACGCTGTTCCCAGCATCTGTGATTCCAAACATCCTCAACACAGGAACAGGACCCTTGGTGGCACCCGGCATGTTGTACACGTGTTTCCCTGGGCACAAAATAGATAGACGCACAAAACATGGAATAATGTACACAATCGAACCTCCCGATAGTGACTTAACTGTCAACTCTGACGCATTTGACATGAGACACGTGCATTTTCAACTCAGGTCATGCTCTCATGCCCAGCAACTGAGATCTCACATTTTAAATGTAATTTTTTTTTTTTTAAAGAAAGGACCCATGTGTCTTCGCTGTGTACCCAGAAATGGTGTCATTCATGAGGAAGCGATATGGAAATTTTGTCACTATTGAGACAATAAGAAATGGGTTGCCAGTTGTGACAAATGTGGACTTCACACCAGACGACAGTCAACGACCTGATGACAACATATTCATAGGTCAAGCTACAAGAGAAAAACTCACCAACCTTGAAGAAGAGGGGGGCATATCTCAGCAGCAACGGAACACCTTCTTCAAAGGTGTGCGAAAGTTCTACACCACTGCTGCTACAGAAACAATTAACCCAAATCCCATCAACAGGGGTCTTTTTTTGGACCCCAGGCCTACATTTTGATGTGTTATTTCTATATTAGTCTAACAATATATTGTACACCGCTCCTTTCCTATGCCATCTCCAGACGCTACATGACGTCATTGCTGGGCACCAAAGGGGATTGCTGGGCACCAAAGCTAGGGAAGCTGAAATTTCGGCACAATAGTGAGTAAGTGCTTTGGCAAAAACATATTTTTTGTTTTTTGATTAATGAATTAATTGATCATTCACTTAATTATTATCGATTAATTAAGTATTGATTTATTTCCTTTCTCATCTGGGCAATATCTCAGGCACCTATTCAGCTAGAAAGCTGATATTTGGACACGACAATGACCAAGTGATTTGGCTGTAAAGGATATTTTGATTTATTGATTAATCAATCAATTAATTATTTAATTATTCAATTAATGACTTGATTGAATTTAAAAAAATTATTACAGATTCGGATGAAACGGTGGTGGGTTAGGTATTCTCGTAGCCAATTGATTAATAATTTAATTATTTTATGATTATTATTTATTTATTTTCATTATTAATCACTTATTTATTTTCTTTCTCATCTGGCCAATATCTCAGGCACCTTTTGAGCTCGGAAGCTGATATTTGGACACGACAGTGACAAAGTGATGTGGCTATAAAGGATATTTTGATTTATTGATTAATCAATTAATCGATTTATTATTTGTTGATTAATCAATTAATTCTTTAATTTTTGATTAATTAATTTAATTTTCAAAAAGTTACAGCTTCTGATGAAACACTGAGGTATGCTATTAGCCAATTGATTAAGAAATTATTTTATGATTACTATTTATTGATTTTAATTATGCAATTCATCAATCAATTATTGTACACCTCTCCTTCCCAATACAGTCTCCATGAGCTGCATGGTGGCCCAAGGCGCCCCTGCAAAACTTCGCTGGAGAATATTTATTTATTTGGCATGGGGCGGTGTAATTTGAATGTATCTGTACTTGTTTCATGTTTTATTAGTTTGTTCACCTACATGTGCCAGTAATAAATATATATGATGTTTTAAGATCCCACCTTGCTGCACAGAGTTACAAGCAAGTCCTCTCTGAGGTCCAAAAAGACCCCAGGTGTTTTCGTTAATTTTTTGCAGATATGATTACGTCACATGGTATTTGTATTGAGCAAGTCATCTAATTTTTCTGCTTATGTTTGTTTACTTTATCACTAAAACATCCAATCAAATATGTTTCCTCATTGATGTGAAAATTTAGCAGATCAAATGAAATGTATTGCTTCAGAGTTGGGGTCCAAAAAGACACCAGTTGCTAAGATTAGGACATAAAATATGTTGGTAGGGTTAGGTTAAGCAGCTTCCATGGAATGATGACGACGACCTGCTGAAACATGCAAGGCTTGTCAGTTTTGTGACAAGAGAGTTGTCTACTTTTGAGGATGTCCTATCACCTCTGACCCTAGCAGTCTACTCAAGTGGATCTACTACAAGAACAGTGCGGATTATATGGAATAATGATACCTCAGGAAGTATGGTATGATGCAGTCAATAAGCTGGATGATGGCAATATTACGCACAAGACGGACAATATTTGGGGACATCTTGCAAACTGTACACGCTTGCGGCTGGCAAACCAAGCTTTGGGGACATCTTGCAACATGTACACGCTTGCTGGTGGCAAACCAAAATTTGGGGACATCTTGCAACATGTACACGCTTGCTGGTGGCAAACCAAAATTTGAGGACATCTTGCAATCTGTAAGCTTGCTGGTGGCAAACCAAGATATGGGACATCTTGCAATCTATCTGTACACGCTTGCTGGTGGCAAACCAAGATTTTGGGACAACTTGCAATCTGTACACACTTGCTGGTGGCAAACAAAGCTTTGGGACATCTTGCAATCTGTACACGCTTGCTGATGGCAAACCAAGATTTGAAGACATCTTGCAATCTGTAAGGTTGCTGGTGGCAAACCAAGATTTTGGGACAACTTGCAATCTGTAAGCTTGCTGGTGGCAAACCAAGATTTGGGGACATCTTGCAACATATACACGCTTGCTGGTGGCAAACCAAAATTTGAGGACATCTTGCAATCTGTAAGCTTGCTGGTGGCAAACCAAGATTTGGGGACATCTTGCAACCTGTACATGCTTGCTGGTGCCAAACCAAAATTTGGGACATCTTGCCCATCTTGCCCGAGTACATGCTCGCTGGTGGCAAACCAAGATTTGGGGACATCTTGCAATCTGTAAGCTTGCTGGTGCCAAACCAAGCTTTGGGGACATCTTGCAATCTGTACACGCTTGCTGGTGGCAAACCAAGATTTTGGGACAACTTGCAATCTGTAAGCTTGCTGGTGGCAAACCAAGATTTGGCGACATCTTGCAACATGTACACGCTCGCTGGTGGCAAACCAAAATTTGAGGACATCTTGCAATTTGTAAGCTTGCTGGTGGCAAACCAAGATTTGGGGACATCTTGCAATCTGTAAGCTTGCTGGAGGCAAACCAAGATTTGGGACATCTTGCAATCTGTACACGCTTGCTGGTGGCAAACCAAGGTTGGGACATCTTGCAATCTGTAAGCTTGCTGGTGGCAAACCCAGATTTGGGGACATCTTGCAATCTGTAAGCTTGCTGGAGGCAAACTAAGATTTGGGGACATCTTGCAATCTGTAAGCTTGCTGGAGGCAAACCAAGATTTGGGACATCTTGCAATCTGTACACGCTTGCTGGTGGCAAACCCAGATTTGGGGACATCTTGCAATCTGTGAGCTTGCTGGAGGCAAACTAAGCTTTGGGGACATCTTGCAATCTGTAAGCTTGCTGGAGGCAAACCAAGATTTGGGACATCTTGCAAACTGTACACGCTTGCTGGTGGCAAACCAAGATTTGGGAACATCTTGCAATCTGTAAGGTTGCTGGAGGCAAACCAAAATTTGGGGACCTCTAGCAATCTGTACACACTTGCTGGTGGCAAACCAAGATTTGGGACATCTTGCAATCTGTAAGCTTGCTGGTGGCAAACCAAGATTTGGGGACATCTTGCAACCTATAAGCTTGTTGGTGGGAAACCATGATTTGGGGCGTATTGCAACCTGTACACGCTTGCTGCTGGCAAACCACGATTTGGGGACCTCTAGCAATCTGTACACACTTGCTGGTGGCAAACCAAGATTTGGGGACCTCTAGCAATCTGTACACACTTGCTGGTGGAAAACCAGGGTTTTGGGTACCTCTAGCAATCTGTACACACTTGCTGCTGGCAAACAAAGATTTGGGACATCTTGCAATCTGTACACACTTGCTGGTGGCAAACCAAGATTTGGGGACCTCTTGCAATCTGTACACACTTGCTAGTGGCAAACCAGGATTTGGGGACCTCTAGCAATCTGTACACACTTGCTGGTGGCAAACCAAGATTTGGGGACCTCTAGCAATCTGTACACACTTGCTGGTGGCAAACCAAGATTTGGGGACCTCTAGCAATCTGTACACACTTGCTGGTGGCAAACCAAGATTTGGGGACCTCTAGCAATCTGTACACACTTGCTGGTGGCAAACCAAGATTTGGGGACCTCTAGCAATCTGTACACACTTGCTGGTGGCAAACCAGGATTTGGGGACCTCTAGCAATCTGTACACACTTGCTGGTGGCAAACCAAGATTTGGGGACCTCTAGCAATTTGTACACACTTGCTGGTGGCAAACCAAGATTTGGGGACCTCTAGCAATCTGTACACACTTGCTGGTGGCAAACCAGGATTTGGGGACCTCTAGCAATCTGTACACACTTGCTGGTGGCAAACCAAGATTTGGGGACCTCTAGCAATCTGTACACACTTGCTGGTGGAAAACCAGGGTTTTGGGTACCTCTAGCAATCTGTACACACTTGCTGCTGGCAAACAAAGATTTGGGACATCTTGCAATCTGTACACACTTGCTGGTGGCAAACCAAGATTTGGGGACCTCTAGCAATCTGTACACACTTGCTAGTGGCAAACCAGGATTTGGGGACCTCTAGCAATCTGTACACACTTGCTGGTGGCAAACCAAGATTTGGGGACCTCTAGCAATCTGTACACACTTGCTGGTGGCAAACCAGGCTTTGGGGAGCTCTAGCAATCTGTACACACTTGCTGGTGGCAAACCAGGATTTGGGGACCTCTAGCAATCTGTACACACTTGCTGGTGGCAAACCAAGATTTGGGACATCTTGCAATCTGTACACACTTGCTGGTGGCAAACAAAGATTTGGGACATCTTGCAATCTGTACACACTTGCTGGTGGCAAACCAAGATTTGGGGACCTCTAGCAATCTGTACACACTTGCTAGTGGCAAACCAGGATTTGGGGACCTCTAGCAATCTGTACACACTTGCTGGTGGCAAACCAAGATTTGGGGACCTCTAGCAATCTGTACACACTTGCTGGTGGCAAACCAGGCTTTGGGGAGCTCTAGCAATCTGTACACACTTGCTGGTGGAAAACCAGGGTTTTGGGTACCTCTAGCAATCTGTACACACTTGCTGGTGGCAAACCAAGATTTGGGGACCTCTAGCAATCTGTACACACTTGCTGGTGGCAAACCAGGATTTGGGGACCTCTAGCAATCTGTACACACTTGCTGGTGGCAAACCAAGATTTGGGGACCTCTAGCAATTTGTACACACTTGCTGGTGGCAAACCAAGATTTGGGGACCTCTAGCAATCTGTACACACTTGCTGGTGGCAAACCAGGATTTGGGGACCTCTAGCAATCTGTACACACTTGCTGGTGGCAAACCAAGATTTGGGGACCTCTAGCAATCTGTACACACTTGCTGGTGGAAAACCAGGGTTTTGGGTACCTCTAGCAATCTGTACACACTTGCTGCTGGCAAACAAAGATTTGGGACATCTTGCAATCTGTACACACTTGCTGGTGGCAAACCAAGATTTGGGGACCTCTAGCAATCTGTACACACTTGCTAGTGGCAAACCAGGATTTGGGGACCTCTAGCAATCTGTACACACTTGCTGGTGGCAAACCAAGATTTGGGGAGCTCTAGCAATCTGTACACACTTGCTGGTGGCAAACCAGGATTTGGGGAGCTCTAGCAATCTGTACACACTTGCTGGTGGCAAACCAAGATTTGGGGACCTCTAGCAATCTGTACACACTTGCTGGTGGCAAACCAAGATTTGGGGACCTCTAGCAATCTGTACACACTTGCTGGTGGCAAACCAGGATTTGGGGACCTCTAGCAATCTGTACACACTTGCTGGTGGCAAACCAAGATTTGGGGACCTCTAGCAATCTGTACACACTTGCTGGTGGCAAACCAGGATTTGGGGACCTCTAGCAATCTGTACACACTTGCTGGTGGCAAACCAAGATTTGGGGACCTCTAGCAATCTGTACACACTTGCTGGTGGAAAACCAGGGTTTTGGGTACCTCTAGCAATCTGTACACACTTGCTGCTGGCAAACAAAGATTTGGGACATCTTGCAATCTGTACACACTTGCTGGTGGCAAACCAAGATTTGGGGACCTCTAGCAATCTGTACACACTTGCTAGTGGCAAACCAGGATTTGGGGACCTCTAGCAATCTGTACACACTTGCTGGTGGCAAACCAAGATTTGGGGAGCTCTAGCAATCTGTACACACTTGCTGGTGGCAAACCAAGATTTAGGGACCTCGAGCAATCTGTACACACTTGCTGGTGGCAAACCAGGCTTTGGGGAGCTCTAGCAATCTGTACACACTTGCTGGTGGCAAACCAGGATTTGGGGAGCTCTAGCAATCTGTACACACTTGCTGGTGGCAAACCAGGATTTGGGGACCTCTAGCAATCTGTACACACTTGCTGGTGGCAAACCAGGATTTGGGGACCTCTAGCAATCTGTACACACTTGCTGGTGGCAAACCAAGATTTGGGGACCTCTAGCAATCTGTACACACTTGCTGGTGGCAAACCAGGATTTGGGGACCTCTAGCAATCTGTACACACTTGCTGGTGGCAAACCAGGATTTGGGGACCTCTAGCAATCTGTACACACTTGCTGGTGGCAAACCAGGATTTGGGGACCTCTAGCAATCTGTACTTACTTGCTGGTGGCAAACCAGGATTTGGGGACCTCTAGCAATCTGTACACACTTGCTGGTGGCAAACCAAGATTTGGGGAGCTCTAGCAATCTGTACACACTTGCTGGTGGCAAACCAGGATTTGGGGACCTCTAGCAATCTGTACACACTTGCTGGTGGCAAACCAAGATTTAGGGACCTCGAGCAATCTGTACACACTTGCTGGTGGCAAACCAGGATTTGGGGAGCTCTAGCAATCTGTACACACTTGCTGGTGGCAAACCAGGATTTGGGGAGCTCTAGCAAT